>NW_012192599.1:291386-292453 GCF_000956335.1 Plasmodium fragile | reverse complement strand
AAAAAAAAAAAAAAAAAAAGCATAAAAAGAAACAAAAAAAAAATGCAAAAAGAGAAAAATAAAATGTGGTAGCAGTTTAACAAAAATACAGAGCTTATTTTGAAAACGCCATCGTTTTTAGCTGTGTTAATCTTTTAAAAATGGGAGAAGAAGAGGAAAGAATATCAATAATGTCGTATAAAAAATATACTTTTTTTAATATTTACACTATGAGAATTACTTTTAATATTATTAAAATTGAAACAAAAACAATTTTTAATGTAAGAAAATATGTTTTAAAGTTTTATAACAAAAAAAAAATAACGTTATTTTTTGTTTTGTTTTTTACGTGAAAAAAAAAAAAAAAAAAAGGAAAATAAAATGTTATGTAAGAAAGATTCATGAAGAAATATCACGCCAAAAATGAGAAAACATAAATGGCCCCATGCAAATCCCGCAAAAGTAGCCAAGTACACGAAAAAAAAAGAAGGCACGGAAAAAAAAAAGAAATGAAAATAACACAAAGCTATAAAAGTAGCATGCACACGAAAAAAACATAAATCGGAGTACAAGTCCCGCTGTGTCTTACACGGGCCTACTACCCCTTTTTTTTTTTTTTGGCCCCGTGCCGATGGTGTACTTTGTTTTTTTTTTTTTCATTTTTACATTTGTACGTGGTTTTCTTCATATATTGAAAGTTTGGCCCCGCTCAAGACATGGGAGACAACATTTCGGATTTACACTATACAATCGTACCTTTTAATAGCACTTATATAGGTGCACCTTACGTTCCAGTTTAGTCATAGTTAACGCTTATTATACACATTACATATAAAATAAAACAAGCTGCAGGGAAAAAATGCATTATTACACGGAATGTTTTTTTTTTACTTTATATATATATATATATATATATATATAATGTGCATAATTTCACTCAATTGTTTTATTATACATAACAAATAATTGTATGACACATTTAAGAATACAAATATTCATGTGAAGCTATTGGCGTGTAATTTGAAGGGGCATCATTTCCCTCTTCCCCTAACATTACACGCGGACGGGGCGGATATTTATACGTACAC
>NW_012192599.1:286906-288581 GCF_000956335.1 Plasmodium fragile | reverse complement strand
TTTTTTTTTTTTTGTTTTTTTCTTTTTTTTATCTCTAATCTTGCGTATGCTTGTGTGTTCACCATTTTCACTTCATGTCTTTTTGGATTTTTAATTATGCTATGTTAACTGTACATTTTTTTTTTTTTTTTTAAATATGACTACTTCCTTGTTCAGTTTTATTTGTGCGGTTAGCTCATTTTGTCCAGTCTGCTTAGTCCTTTTTTTTCTCCGTGTTACTTGTATTAATCATGAACAATTAGAATTCCAAGACTTACAATTCTACGCCCATGCAATTTTTAACTATCTCATTCGGTTTCTGGCTTGTTCATTAACACATTTGATGCATTCAAATGTTGAGTTACATTTTGTACTTCCTTCTCATGGCTTTAAAAAGTATTATCAAAATATGTGAGATTTGTGAATTCTCCTTAGGGTCATAACTACGCATACTGTGCTGCATTGGGGAGATGCTTTTATTCGTTTCTGATTCGTGCTCAAATTGACACAATTGCAATATTTTTTATTAAACTGTTTGTACTATTCTTCAAACGTGTGTTCGGTTAGTAGGTCGCGTAAACATCTCATTTCTCTATCCCAAATTAGCGCATATTTCCTACACTCCCAACATGCCGATACAACTTTTAGGCGATTGTTCCCCTTACACAATAGCATATTGAACTTTATTTGAAACTTCTAAATTTAAACTTTGTGTTCTACTAAGATTGTATTTTGTGACCACTTCTAATCGCTCTAATGTGTTCAAGGATAAGAGTTTTGAAATGATGTTGACTAGGTTATCTGAGTAAATATTTGAAATGTCCTTAACAATATATTTTTCATAGTTTTTATCTTCAAAGAAGGAAATCATATCGCTAACGGTATTGGCAGAAAAGGGAGATGACAGAGTGGCTAATTCGTATAAAATACAACCTACTTGAAATAAATCACTCAATTTATTTGTCTTTCTAAATAAAATAGATTCATAACTTAAAAAATTTAAAGTCCCTAAGTTATTATTTGTTGACCCCTTTTGTGATATTCCAAAATCTCCTATTTTAATCTTATCATCCTTGATAAAAATATTTGTGCTTTTTAAATCACCATGAGTTATTCCATTTTTATGAATTGAATTTAACCCATTTAATATTTGATTAAAAATGTTAAAAATTTCACTCTCAGTGTACATTTCCTTATTCATTTTTCTTCTTAAAATGTGAGTATATAAGTCACCTTGACTACAAAATTCAGTTATAAGTGAGAGAGAATCATTCTGTTTAATAAAGTCCACAACCTGGACTATATTTTCACAATGTTCCAACTTTTGCATTATATGTAATTCATTCATGTATCTGTTTAAGTCATTTTCACTAGCTCCATAAATGTCATATACTTTTGAAATAAAGACTTCTCCAGTTTCTAATGATCTTATTAAGTGTATTTCACTATTTGACGTCAATGTGTCTAAGACAGTTTCAAATTTATACCCATAATTCATATACAACCTTTGTTTCTCGTCCGTGTTGCTTATTGACGGTAATAATAAGGAAAGCATTCTACAGATTGTAATAGAAAAAATCAGAAAAACCACCAAAGGAAAAAACAGAAAAAAAAAAAAAAAAAAAAAAAAAAAAAAAAAAAAAAAAAAAAAAAAAAAAAAAAAATGACTCACATATTGAATAAAAGAAGCAAAGCT
>NW_012192599.1:227216-283238 GCF_000956335.1 Plasmodium fragile | reverse complement strand
TTTTTTTTTTTTCATTTTTACATTTGTACGTGGTTTTCTTCATATATTGAAAGTTTGGCCCCGCTCAAGACATGGGAGACAACATTTCGGATTTACACTATACAATCGTACCTTTTAATAGCACTTATATAGGTGCACCTTACGTTCCAGTTTAGTCATAGTTAACGCTTATTATACACATTACATATAAAATAAAACAAGCTGCAGGGAAAAAATGCATTATTACACGGAATGTTTTTTTTTTACTTTATATATATATATATATATATATATATAATGTGCATAATTTCACTCAATTGTTTTATTATACATAACAAATAATTGTATGACACATTTAAGAATACAAATATTCATGTGAAGCTATTGGCGTGTAATTTGAAGGGGCATCATTTCCCTCTTCCCCTAACATTACACGCGGACGGGGCGGATATTTATACGTACACGCGCAAGCCACATTTTTTAAAAAACGTGACATTCAAATAAGTACTACATAATAATATCACAAACACTTACACATTGCAAACTCTATAATAATAAAAAAAAAATTAAATAAAATTAATTCCTACGAATTGTCGTATTATAATATAAACGGGTAGTATGCTAATAGCAAGCAACATATATAAGGATCGCTTCACATGAAGCCATGTATACTTAGGTATCCCTCAAAATAATAAAACATAAAAAAAGCATAAAAGAAATGCTTGCATTAGGTTCAAAAATTTATGCAACAAACGCTACTGTATCAAGGTGTTGGTAAATATGTGTTCACAAAATTTTATGAATATTCTCACGGTTGGCAATTAATCTGGGGAATCATTAAGGATTTATTAAAACGTAAAGCTAAACCTGTGCAAATTCATCCCTCATGAAACACTCCAGCTTATATTTGTGTTAAGCTCTTCATCCATTTCCATAATATACAGTAATTTATTATACAGGTACATTTTTTCCCCCTGTTTTTATAAGATGTTTTTCTCAACATTACTCATTTGGGGTAATTTTTTCTCAGCATTTTTCCCTGGGTGCACTTCCTTTTCGGAAGGGTGAACTTGGGGCAATTCGTTTTCCTCCTTACGCACAGATGGCATCTCCTGTTTT
The DNA here is from genome assembly GCF_000956335.1 of Plasmodium fragile. Classification (NCBI taxonomy): domain Eukaryota; phylum Apicomplexa; class Aconoidasida; order Haemosporida; family Plasmodiidae; genus Plasmodium; species Plasmodium fragile. Next base: position 282,140 of record NW_012192599.1, on the reverse strand, counting down.
ACACCTTCTTTGATAATTTCTACGTTCTTTGGGCCAATATCATCATTCACAAATTTATTCCTCCTCGACTCAACGTTTTGCTGCTCCTTGTCTAATCCTGGTGTAATTTTTTTTTTCATGCTCATTTTTGTCTTTGCATTGTCCTCTAGCATGTCGTTTATTTTGTTGCCTGCATCCAGGGGGAATACCGTCTTGGCAACCTTAAAGGACGGTTTTTCCAATTTGAATGAGTCCTCCAAGGGTTTGCCATCTGGTCCAGTGTTCTCATCAATGGTGATGCTTATTTTTTCCCCGCTTATTGCTGAATTTTCCTTTCCGTTTCTGCGTGTGCTCGCAAGTGCTTGTGCCTTTCCGCTTTTGTTACCATTTGCGTTGGACTGCACGTTCCCTGGTGCTAACGTGTTTCCTTCTGTGGAGCAAATTCCTACTGTGGGTAGGTTCGTTGCTGTGGATACTATTCCTGGAGGGAACACATTCCCGTGCATATAGACATTGCCTCTTGTGTGCGCTCTCTCCTGTGCACCTCTATTTCCTGGCACATTTTCCCTTACGTTGGCATTTACTCGTGCACTTTTGCTCCCTTTGGTACATGATCTTAAATTGAACCTTACATGTGTCCTAGCATTTGCTTTTGCATTTTTTGTGTCGTTTTCTATGGCCATTACAAAGGTTTTAAATCTTCGCGCGTAATATAAGGCATATATATTAAACACAATGGAAAGGAGACAAAGGACAATAATCATGGTCATTATGGAATAAAAAAAATTACGGTTTACAATAAATTTAGCCATGTACGACAGGTTACACGTGGACATTATAAATATATTGTACATAAAAACTAACGCAATTAAAAAATTCAGCAAAATGTCCAAATAAACGGTCCCTATGTACAACTTTCCATGTAGAGTTATGGGCTTTTCTGATATGACACCCAGATAGCCAAAAAGCATCATGAGCAACGAAATGGAGATTGTAAAACAAAAGATCAACGTATCAAACAAAAGCAACACAGTTTTCATAAAATCAGAAAGCAGTGATAGCACATAATACTGGGTGAACTTCCTCCTCGACTGTAAATACATAATGTCTGTGTGCATCGAGTACATCCTGTTGATATCCGTTGGGGGAAAAATATAACAAAAACAAAAAAAAAAAAACTTCCAAATTACAATAATTCAAAGAATAGCAATTTTGATTTGTTCAGTTTAAGGTGTTGACAGCTTCAGAGGAAAAGATAAAGCGATGGTGTAACTGGTGGTATAGTTGATAAACGGTTTAAATATTTTAAGCTTTACAAAATTTTATGAATATAAAATGGAGATAAAAAAAAAAAAATAAAATAATAACAATTTTGTTAAGAAGAAAAAATAAAATATACACAAATTTTTAAAAAATTAAAATTTCAAAATTTTTATATCGATTTTTTTTTTTTTTTTTTCAATACAGGTTTTTTCTGCGTCCTGTGCAAAACACAACAGCATGAGACCACAAAGATATGAACATTACATTACGCATATGTATAATTATGTTCATTACAATTTAATTTTATATATATTTTTCGTTTGATCTATGGCATTTAACGACAAGGTGGTGTAAAAATTTTTCATGATCTTAGAGCAATTTGGGAAAAAGTCCACTAGTTCTTATATCCACGATTTGGAAGTTGTTTTTCTTTTTTTTTTAAATCAGTACCAAAACTTTCATTTTTTTGCTTAATTCCTTTTCCTTCGAATTTTTTAGAAGGAATTCCCAAATAACAGATTTTTCTGTGCTTGGAAATGTCGATATATGCTGATGAAGGTAGCAACAAAATGACTGAAAGAAAGCCTTTATATTACGCAGTAATGGTGGTTATTAAAAATTTCCCTTAAATTGTGGTAGCTTCGTAAAGACGACATGTCCATTTGGGAGAAACCATTTGTAGAGTAATTCACATTTGACAATTTTTTTTTTTTTTTTTTTTTTTTTTTTTGAACTAGCCATTTTTTTATTTAATCCTGTCTGCACAAATGTTAACCTTAAAGCAAAAAAGCTGTTTCTCCAACTTTTTTGCATTTACACATATATAACATACCAATTAACAATCCTTAAAAGGCGGAAAAATTAAAATACTGAAGGTGATACAATATTTTGTACATTTTAGAAAATACAAAAGTCTTATTCATTATTTTTTACTCAATAATTGTTACGTGTGAGAGCGAAATAAAGTTTTTTTTTTCTTTTTTTTTTTTTTTTCATACTGGACAAACTCAAGTATGCCAAGGCATACATAACAATTTTTACCCTTTATTCGTAGAGGGGATGCGTATGACATAAACCTCAACACTTTTTAAGTGCCAAATATACGTAATGGTTCCGATTTATGAAGCCATACGGAATGATACGATGTAGAAAAGAAAAATGACAAAAAAAAATATATCCTCAACGAAACACCAAAACGCTAAAACGACGCGTGTTTATATGTGAACATTTTTAAGCAGGCAGGGAATAAACAACATTATACGAATGCACTTACATGGGCAAATTTAAACGAATGTGTTGTATACATATGGACACGCTTGTGGGAAGAAGCATATTGCTCTGTTGTTCACCCTTCCTTTGGCATGTTTCCCTATGGAAAGTACATTTTTTTTTTTTTACTTTCGCAACAACAAATGGCGTCAGTTTCATGCACAACATTAATGTCACATCCATGTTGTCTTCATTTAACACTCCACTGCTTAATTGTGCTCCAGTAAACGTTACCTATTCTTCCACATTGCACACATGGAGAACACCACAAAACAATATAAACTAATACCAAATTTGCTACATAAATTTTTATTTTGCTAACTATAGAGTCTTCCTACTTTCATAAGTTCGCGGCAAGTGACACATTTTATGTGTTACTATTCTTAAATATATTATACGAAAAAAGGGGGTGCTTTTTTTTTTTTTCCACCAAAGTTTTTATGTACTCCTTTCCAGCCAAATAACCTTCTTCCTCCTTCCGCTTTACTGCAATTTTTTTTTCTTGCGTAATTTCGAACAGTTTTCCATTTACGTTTTGTTCACCTTCTTTATCGTTACAAAGATTTAAAAGCAAGGAATCGTCTCCTACGGCTAGTTTCATGTCCGCTTCATTGTCCTGCTTCCCTTGTGTAAATTTGTCCTCTTTGGGAATTGAACCACTTGCTGTGTCAGCCCTTTTACGCGCCCACCCCTTTGGAAAATTCTCCATTGTTTCATTATACATGTTGTAACTGTACACATCCTTGAAGTGTTTTATGCGGCTCTCATGATTTATTTCATTTTCAGAAAAACCCAAATCGTTTAAACTTTGCCTTTCGAGTAGATTTTTGTCCATTCGGCAAATAAAATATTCTTTCGAATATTCTCTGCAACTAACATGATCATTACTGTGTTCCTTTAAGCATTTTAAATAATCATTTTTTATTGATGTGCATTCACTGTTGTGATCCAGCAGGAAGCTCCCCCTCTCTGGCTTCTTAACTATACTCCTTTTTTTGTCCATTCTGTGGCAGTTTTTCTGATGATATTCAATTTTCTTAGTTTTACACTACATAATTTGAACAGTTTCCATTTTTGCTGAAAATTCCATTTTCTGTATTTTCTTTCGCCCTTCTCGATTTGAACAATAATTCATACGCAAATGCTAAAGCTTTAATACATGTAGAAATGTGCGCATATAAGTACATATAAGCGAATACACAACTCAAAGATCGAACCCTGTTGCGTTGCGTGCAGCGGCCAATGAAACAATTTCCTGAAATGAAGACCTTCCGCTATGGTTATTTTGTATTACCCCTAAAACTAATCTAACATCTATACAAAAAAAAAAACGCACATAAATCATAACATGAAAAAAAAATTGAAAATCATTTTGTACTATATCTGTCCCTTGCGCAAATTGGCAACATGAAAAATATGCCCTTCATGCCGCATAACTGTTGGAAGAGAATTGTTTCAAATTATTACATGTTCTTAAAGTAGTTATATGTAGGTAGAAAAAACGGAAAAATTAAACAAGGCAGAAAATTAGCTGTAGTGAAAATGTTTTTAAAAAAAAAAAAAAAAATGAACAAGGAAACTTTTTATTTATCAGTTTCCACATATACGTAAAATTATTCGTGTCACTTCGTAAATTTGTGAAAGATTACACGCATACATATTTTTACACGAACATGTGGCTTTTCTTAAAAGCTTTCACAAAAAATAATATTCAAAATAGGGCTGTTCTTTGTTGCATATAAGCAAAATACCATTTAAAATGCATATTTTTTTAATCATTTAAAAATGGGATAAAAAATCATTCAGAACAGGGGCTCCAAATGTAAAGGTGTAAAAAAATTGTATATATAATTGCTTATGCAATTATCATCAGAACAAAGTTAAAAAAAAAAAAAAATTGTGCATACGGTGTGGAAGATAAATATAGCTATATTTCTGTAGAAATAAACAGAATAACAAAACATCTCTCAAAGAGGTACGAAGAAAAAAAAAATGAGGCAAAACAGAGACTAAAATGTTCATTTTTTTTGTTTTTCCTGTCCCCCCTTTTAAAGTGCGGAATTACTTAAAACATGATTGTAAAAAAAGCTAAAACGGAAATAATAAATCGTATATAAAGTGATGAAACTTGAGAAATTGTAATATGTAAAAAAAGGGTATTCGCACTTTCTTTTAGAACTGCTTATAAAGTCTACAGCCACCCTCCTTGCATTGTATTTCACCAAGCAGCTGTCTATTTTGAAATGAGACCATAAACGTGTTTGCATATGCAGGCAGACAGTACCCTTTTTTTTTCCCCCCTGCCAATGATATCATTTGCTTCAAATCTCCTTTTTTATCAAATCATCATCAGAATATTTATAGGAACCTTCTTCAGATTTAGGAGGCTGTTCCAACATTTTAATAAACTCAGCTCGTATACCACCAAAGTTATTTCTAAATGCGTTATTTTTTTTAAGTATATTATATTTATATATCCCCTGGTGATGTTTCGTACCAGTTAGAACTCCATGTTCTATGCAGTACTTTAGGGCAATGAGTGAATTGGGATTTTCTTCAAGTAGACTTTCGTAGAAAGCTCTTGTGCCATCCCCGTTCGGGGGGGTAATACATTTTTGCCCTTCTTTAAAATACTTCCTGGCATCAGCAAACGCTTCGTCTTTGTCTTCATCTCCCGCATCATCATCCTCGTCATCTTCATCTAAATGGGTTTCCATATCCGAATCCAAGTCCACGTCCATGTCCACTTCATCATATACATCCTCATCTTCCCCATCGAGTTCCTCCTCTATCGATTCCCTGAATGACTCACTACTAACGCTATCACTTTTCTTGGCCTTCTTCCTCACAATGCTCTTTTCGCCATGCTTGCTCCTTTTGTTTTTTTCACCCTTGACACCACTACACTGGCTTTTTAATTTGCAAATTTTAATTTTATCATTGATCCGTTTCTTCTTTTCGCTTTTCACAGCATTATTCTTATTAATTACGCATACCTTTTTTAAGCTTTCATCTTTTTTCTGCAAAATGTGACAACAAATACATATATATATATGAACATATAATTCATTGTACACCTAAATATATGGTTTCAAAAGAAACATCCACGCAACATTTTGCAATGCCACTCAACTCTTATGTTGTCTAGGAAATTTTTCCACGTAACAGCAAAAAGGAATATGCGCAGGACAAAGTTGAGCATCATACGGATGAATTGGCCAACTCGAAAAACGACGCACCGTTACGTTTATTATTCAAGCGTGCGAATAATTACATAGTGCCATATACACACACACTCTTTTGGCTAAAGGGAGAGTTACACATAAATGTAGGTATGTCCGAATATGCATGCACATATGTAATCCTCCAAGCATACACTACACAAAAATATATATATACATTTCCTGCTGGCTCATGTAACATAACTTGAACAATTTTTGTTTTTTTATTTAATGTTCATTACCGTTGATGCGTTCGATGGTGCCCTACTTCTCATTATTACACCAGGCATATATAAACAATTGAATGCTTCTCCTTTCTCGCCCTTAAAGATTCCTTATTTTTTCAGTTTTCAGTTTTCAATTTTTTTTTATTTTGCTACTTATGTGCGTTTTTTTCTTTTTTTTTTTTTTTTGTTTCCACTTATAGAATATTACTTAAGCATTCATGGGCTCACGTGTCCATTAACTGTTTATTAATTTTTTTTTTTTATTCATGGCTAATTTTTTTTTAAACACATCACATATACATAAAATGGTTTTCCCTTTTTCACTTGAGAGGTCCACAGCGTTATCTGATATATATGTGTACTTAAACAAAATGGATGGGAAAGTGTGGAGAACTGAATCCTTAAAATTGTTGCCTCAAAAAACGGGTCATCTCAAATGTGTATGTGCACATGTGCGAACATTTATACATATATGTGTAATGCTATATAAAAATATGAAAGGGTTATTCCTCATCGAAATGCACAATGCACGTTTGCCCATCGATGTTCACTTTAAGAACATATGAAATTTTTCTTATAATGGAAGAAAAACATCTGAAGCTTGACAAAAGGGGGAAATAAAAAATCAGATCTCCACAAACTTAAAGTAATTTTACAAAATTGAGGTAACAAATAAACGTTTAATGATTGTTAAAATTTAAAATATGGAACGAACAATGTACGCCCAAGCTATATCTCCCTAGCTTTGTATACATTAAAAATCGAACACCGGCGTAACGGCGTAAATTCGTAAATGCGAAACCGCTCAATCGTATCGCATATGCAATTGAGAATTCACGCAAATGAAAGAGAAGGGTGAGGAATAATTGCTAAAAAAAATTGTGCACGTTCATGGAGAACGCAAAAACAAAAAAGAAAATTAATTTACCTCACCCCTTTTATGTAATTCCATGGACGTCCACTGAACGGGGCTAGCTTTGCCTATTAATGTCTTTTATAATTTCGGCGCTTCCTTTCCCTTTATACTCGCTCGTTTTTCTTCCTAACAATATAATTTTCTTTTTCTGTAATTTGCTGTAAAGGAAAAAATAGGCATACAGAAGTGAATTAAAACGATTTGCATTCACCTAAACGACACGTGAACTGCAATGCGCAAAATAAACGCATACGTGAAAACTCACATAAAGGAGCGCTGCACATTTGTAAAGATGTAGAGGGAGAAATTGCATGATGAACATTTGCATTGTTTTTTAAAAAAACAACAAAAAAAAAAAAAAAAAAAATTACGTACAACAAATCAGCTATACACTTAAATATAATTTAAATGTGTACAAAGAAAAAAAACACATTTTCTATTTGATCAATTTGTATAGCTACAAATGTGTGAGGGCAGTTTTTTCACACTCTTTCGGGATATCAGACCCATGTACACAAACGCTTATTCATTCATGTGCATATGCCCTCCTAAACAAGGGAAGAATGTACAAAATGTGAAGTCATGAGCATCCTCTCACAAGGTTTAGCTAATTTATACATGATATGGAATCACAATATGACTAAACATTTTTTTTATGTAATTATAAATGCATACTATTTCATCCATGGGACTTTTCTGTTTTTTCTTATGATGGTTTTTTTCTCGCGGATCAATGGAGGTAATTCTATTACAGTTTCAATTTGCACACCCTTGTTCTTATATTCTGAGTTGGAGCTATTGAACAAGCTTATAATTTTATTAACGTGCGTGCTAGAAATGTCTGCAATGTAGCCCTCATCACATTTGGCCACATCTCCAACAACCTAAAAGGGGGAATTAGGCAAAACAATGAAGTCTTCCTGATATTTATTTATTTTTATATATTTTTTCCCATTTATGCGCTCTTACATTTGACACATTTTTGTTTCCTGTAGTGACTTTCATTAAGTTAACAATATCGTCCTTATTTCTTATTGCCTGTTCAGAAGGGTAAATGAGATCGGGGTGTTTCAAACTACGTTGTCTGCTTAAGCGAGCTATAATGTGTGCTCCTATGCATATGAACATATGCATTAACCAGTCACTCCACATTTGGGACGCATAATGGGCAATTTCTGACACTCTTCCACTTGTGCAACTTTTTACCTCAAAAAATGGATCCTTAATCAAAACAGCGACGTAGTTCTTCTTTCCAGATAGCAGAGAAACAGTGTGTCCCTTTTTGTCATGTTTTAGCAAAACGGAGAGTACCTGCGCGATGATTTTTGTACCATGCGTTTTTAGTAGCTCCTGTGATCTATCATTAAGAAATTCGTATTCCTCGGGTGCGATCTTCATTATGCTTTCTAAAGGGATGGAAAAGCGCAAAAGGGAAGCCACATGTACACACTAAACCTTTTTACCATATGCATAATACAATTCGCCACATCAACATAACTGAGCATCTCCATTTAGGGCAATTTCCCCATTTGATAATTTTCCACCGATCACTCGTCCTCCCCCCCCCCCCCCCCGTGCTGCGTACCTGTCAAACTGTCCACAGAAAATTTGTAGACTTCATCTACATGGGGGCATAAAATAACTTGAAAATTATTTTTGGTATACTTCATTATCTTGTCCAGATTTTTATATTCATATTTATGGTACATCGTTAGGCAAACTCCCTTGTCGTTTGCTCTTCCTGTTCGACCCGATCTGCAAAAGTGGGGAATTAATTCCGCACGACATGTTAACAAATGAACGGTAAGCGAGATATTTTTCTTGCGCACTCTCAATGTGCAACTGTCCGCGTCTTACCTATGTATGTAATCATTTGGGGAAGTGGGGGGCGAATAATTCAGAATGAAAATAACGTTGTCTATGTCGAGCCCCCTGCTCACTATATCCGTCGTGATGAGGATAGGCTTTTTACCCAATTTAAACAAGTTTATATTTTCGTTTTTCTGCAACGTTAGCAATTCCGAGTGCATAATAACGGAGTGGGGCTTCAGAAAAGAGTTCTCGTGCAGCTTCTCAACCTTCACAGGGGGGGGTTATATGAAAATGAAGCGAATTTCGCTACTTTGTTGGAAAATTTTGGCAAGCGCGATGGTAGCAGCGATGTGTACACACGGTAAAGAAAAACGCACAACCTAGACGTCATAACGCATAGTTACCTCTTCCTTGGAGTTGGCAAAAATTATGCACTTGCTTATTTTATCCTCCTTCTCCCTCTCCTCAGGGGGATTCGTGCCCATGTAATCTCGGATCAACTTGTCACCATCGCAGTCGTCATTTTTGTCGGACAACAGGTGAGTCCCCCTTACCCCTGACACATTGTTTCTCTTTTCAAAAAAGAATTCATTTAAAAAATAGGATACATACTTATACTTCGAGGGTGTATTTATTTTGCATACAAAGTGGCCAATGTTCAAATTGCACAGGCTGGAAGTCTTATTCTCTCTGCTCAGCAACTGAACTATATGTTGCGAATTTTTTAACACACTGGCTCTTTCTTCATCCACTTTATTTTGTATAACCTCTTTAACCCCATTAATAAAATCGAAAAAAACAAAACCGCATAAATGGTCGTTAATTTTTTTCCTTATTAATTCATTCATATTTGCTGTGAACAAATATATTTGGTAATTTTCACGATTAAAATTTTCCCCATTACTATCGTTCCTTTTTGCGGTCACCTCATCATTCAACCCGTTCAGTAAGTCCCTTTTAAATAAAAAATTGAAAATCAACTTTCTACTTTCAACCACATAATCAAACTCATCTATGACGATAGTGTGTACACAATTTAAAATATTGTTCATGACGTTCTTTTCATTTTTTTTAGTATTCTTATAATTCTTTATGTAAAACTCTAATTTATTTGGCGTCGCTAGGTAAAAATGGATGCCATAGTTTTCTCTATTCAAATGATTGTTTTGTTCATTGAGTTTATGAGCAAATTCCTCCTTCCCAATTACGTCTTCTTTTATATTTTTTTTCACACGATCAGGGGGATCATGCTCATCGAACAAAATACACACATTTAAATTGGGGTAAATGGACAAAATGTAAATATATAACTGTTTGCAGAGATAAATATTTTGCGTCAAAATTAATATCTTCCTATTACAATCGAATTTTTCATTTATCAATTTTTGTATTAACGGTAACAAGTAGCTGAGTGTTTTCCCCGTTCCTGTCTTGTTGTAGACAAGTATATGCTTGCAATTGTTTGCAAAAATTTCGTTAAAAATTATGTACTGATACATGTACAGCTTATCTATTTTGAGGATCAGCTTTACGTTATTCACAATTTCTTCATCAATGTTTAGCAAATTCAGATCGATGTATTCATGTCTGTTTAAAATTTTATTCTGTCCACTCGGCTGTGTATTTCCATTTGTGAGATACTCATGTCGGATCGTTTCTTCCCATTTGCAGTTAGCAGTTTTTTTTTCTACATTTGGAAAATTTGCCTCATCCTTACAGCCCTCTGAAGAATTTTCATCATACACCTTTTGATAAATATTGCTGCTATACGAAATGCTACTTTTGCTTCTTCCAATTTCTTTTTTGCCTTCAAATAAATGGCCGTTTAAATTATTTCTACAGTGAAAAAATCTGTAGTCTCTTTTTTCATTCTTTCGCACCAAAAAATTGTAATTATAATTAACCAATTTTATTGTTGTAGAAATGGTTCTTTTGATCGAAATGTCATTAAGGGCCCGTATAGGAATATGACCCTTACACAACATTTTTTTCTTAATCGGGGTGAAAACACCACGGTGAGCTATTTCTCCTACACACAAGTACGACATCATATCTTGGTCATCTCCAATCTCTTTTGGGTGGAAAAACTCTCTACAATTAGAGCATTTTCGCCATCAAATTGTGTGGCATTATTCTCCTTCGCATGTTCAGCATACTGCTGTTCTTCTCCCCGATGTTTTCGGCCTGTACATTTTTGGATTAATGCCGCTTTGATGGGCATTTTGTCCATCTGCTTTATTCCCTCATGTGATTCCTCTAAAACAGTTAAAAATGAAAACGCTACATATATACATCTCAGCTTTTTAAAAAAAAAGAAAAAGCATAGCGACTTTTTCTCCCTATCCTATGCTCGTTCAAAATGCAACCGGAAGGAAAAACTTTTTCGCGGTTGTTTTTTTTTTTTTTTTGTTTCTGTTTTCTCATATGTTCAGTTCACAAAACGAACCAAAATTAGTGGAAAAAACGTCGTTAAAAGCAAGATGTCACGCAGCTTGTAGTCCCTCCACATGCTTTTAAGCAGTGGTACATGTAGAGATACGTGCGTGCGTGCACGCACCGACATACAGCCATTTTCCCAACGGCGCATACACGTATATTCATGTCAGAATTTATAGAAGCCTATATACCAATATTCATGTGTCGGCATTTAAATGTGCACATGTATGCATGCAATTATTCATTTGTGCTCGCATGTACATGTCGGTGTTTGCACGGGCGCTCGTGCACATATAGTTGCTTATATATTCAGCGCATTGGTACATGCGTACAGGTACATACAAATCAATGTGCGCATAATCTCATGGCTAATGTAGGGGCCCCTATATGCGTCAACGTACACAAGCTTGTTCACCCATATGGACATGTAAAGCATACCTGTATGGTGCTGACATCAACGTGTACGTATATATAGGTACACATTTATATGGGTAGATTTACTTTTTCTTCCTTCTTACGTTATATATGACAGTCCTTGTTAAGCAAAAGAGGCGTTCCCTAAATCGATATTTTCCTACATCATTGAGGTTCACCAAAAAAAATGATAACCAGAAGACTTCCCCTTTTCTTTTTTTCTTCAGTTTATTTTAGAGGCTTCAGTTATCCCAAGATTGTTTAACATTCATTGGTTTTAGTTTTATAAATGATTTTTTTTTTTTTTCATCCCTTTTATATTTTTATCAAAATGAAATTGTTTGTGTTTTAATTAAATTACATTTTTTTTTCTCTTCAGAAAGAATATACTTAAAAACAAAAAATTAAAAAAAAATATATATATTCACAAGCCCAACCTCTATAAAGCAAAACAACTGCAAGAGCAACATTCCTATTCTATTTCGTCATTTTTCCTGTTACATTTTTTCACAAAATTTCGAAAGTACAGAAAAAAAACGTTTCCGTTTAATCCCCTTTTTTGTCGAAATATTTACCACAGTTGAGGACACACATATATAAAGCGAAGATGTGTGTACGAGTATACTACAATATCGACCTAGACGTTTTGAAAAGAAAGTACAACTGCAAGCAAATTCTGAACAATGAAGGATTAAGGAGAGGAATGATAAATAAGTAAAGAAAAAAACAAAAAAAAAAAAAAAAATCGCTATCAATGTGCTGCATACATTAGCACATATAAAACGTGCATATGCGTACACCTCTATATATGTCTATGCACGGGGCATAATTAAACGTTTAACCATTTCTTGTAACTGCATCGAGTGCGCTGGACGAAATATGACATGACGTGACGTGTTCTGTTCCGCACAAACTTAAAAATATTTTTAGGAAAAATTACATGCCCATTATCTACGAGAACGCTGAAAATGGAAAGGGAAACAAAGACCTACAAAAAATTAAGGTAATTCAAGTTTGCCTGTGGGGACTAAAACCATTCAACTTCGGAAAATTCGACAAGGAAGTTCTTTTGATTAACGCCAGGGTGGAGAGCCTGCAATGGAAGAAGTCTTTCAAGTAGGTTTGCCTCCCGAGGGGCCAATCTCTACGCCTACACATGTGAACCGTGGCAAAAAGATAAACAAATATATGCACACATGTGTATATGCATATATGTGTACATGTGTGCATACCTGTCGCCGCTTTTTTTCACACACCACACAGCATGCTAATCAATAAGAATCGATGTGCCATTGTGGTTAACGGCTACTTCGAATGGATGGAGGTCAAGGGCTCTTCAAAGAAAGTACCATATTTTATATTTTCTGGAAAGGATGAAAATTCTTCTGAAGAAGTAAACGAAGGAAAACTCGAAGCGAATATTAAGGAATTACCTGTGGAAAAGACGGAAGTAAAGAGCGAAGAAAAAATTATGCCCAGTGTGAAGAAAGAGGGAGAAACCATTAGAATTAGCGTAAAGAAAGAAATAGAGTCAGACGAAGACAACAAAGGCGATATTAAGAAGGAAATGAAAGATGAAAAGGGAGTAAAGGAGGTAGAAGAAAAAGAAGAGGCCCCCATCAATGAAGGAGGAACGACGGTAACGGATAGGGGTGCTCAAAAAAGAAAAAATGAAGGAACGGAAGAGAATAAGAAAAAAAAAATTAAGACAGAGTTACCGAGCGAAGGTAATTTTAAAAGAGCAAATAATTATAATAGTATACAATAATGGCAATTGTCACTGCTATTATTATTGTGACAATTACGAATCCTTTGCTTGAACTTGTTGCACCTCTGATCATTTTTCATCACCCATAAGGGTTAAATGCTAATCAGACAAGGCCTTCCCTTTTTAATGTAAGTGTAGAAAGGAAAACACGAAAATGAGCAGATTTGAAGAGACACCACCAGATATATAGATACATATATATGTATATTTTTCCTTCCCCATATTTATACCATATATATATGTTTTTTCCTTTTTCCCCCTCTCAGAATTATGAAAAAATCCAATGTCCCATTTCTTTTTTTTTTCTTTTTTTTGGTTTTCAATTACCTCACTATAGCAGATCAAGAGGAAGATGACGAGAACGAGAAGTCCTATGTAATAATTGCAGGTTAGCAGTAATGCGTTTTTCCAAGGAATCCCTAAGACAGCGCCAGGAGCATCAAAGCGATACATATTGAGTTTACCATTCCATGTTTTGTTTTTCCCAGGCCTTTACAGCATCTCGGATAAGGACAAAAAGGATTGCAGATACACCATAATCACAACCGCTTCCGAGAATTCCGCCCTGAAAGACATCCACGACAGGTTTCACATACATGTGTGCACGTGCTACTGCTTACACTTTTTGGGATGGTAGCATTTTACATATTTGCCTTTGAACCCCTTTTTTTTTTTTATTTTACCTCCTTAAAATTGATCAATCACACATACGTTTCATCTTTTCCATTTAAATCATACAAATAGATCCCCGCTTTTGCTGAGCGAAAAAACCCTAAGCTTGTGGCTGGATGTGGAAAAAAAATACGAAGACATTATAGAAAGTGTTAAGGAGGAGCACCAAGTTGTTTGTAAGCTAGCGAATGTGAAGAGGCAATGGGAAAGTGCATCTATACACAGTTTATTCACGTGGAAAAAAAAAAAAAAAAAACTCACCTTTTTTTTGTCCTTTCTCAGCGAACAACTTGAAGTTTAGGGAAGTTAAGAGCTGGAGTGATTATGCAAGCAAATAGCAAATGGCCATGAAAGCCACTAAGGTAGCCATTGCTAAGCAGGCAAAGCAATAAAAGAATACTTTTTTTTTTTTTTCTCCTTTTTTGCATTGATTTCACGAACAATTTTGTAAATTATTCCGTATTAACCCTATCATGTCAATTAGAATCATATTTGATTTATATTTTTAACTGCATATTAATGCATACACACGTGATACCTGTGTGCATGCGAATTTGTATGTTTATATGAACCTTTCTGGCGATCAAGGAGTTACGTGGTTCGTTTATCTGTACCACTAGTTCTCCCCTTTTTTTGTTTCCTATTGTCTGGGCAAAGGAACTGTACACAATTTTCCGATTATTCTATACATGATTGTGTTTTTTTTCACTATCATAATTGTTACTACTGTTTCGAATGTTTTGAATGTTTTTAATTTTTTTTTTTTTTTTTTACACAAAAGCACGAGATAGACAAAGAACAATAAAGAAACTTCAAAAATATGTACCACACACAGGTGTACATTTTTTTGGGGAAGGCTAACAATGCGCACAGATTTTAGTTCATGTACCTCCAAATGCACTTTCAAAAATGTGTGCAAAAACAAAAATAAAACAAAGAACAAAATGGAAAGGCAATTTTATGAATTTTTTGTGGTATGTTTATATGATATTGTCTTTCTTCATAAGGAGGCCTCCTCTTTTGTTGGGGGCCTTTTATATATGCTTAAAATGTAGGCATACCTTTTTTGTCCCTTCTTATTTCCTTCCAGTTTTGTGCTGCTAATTTTTTTTTTTCTCACTGAAGGTTATAAAAATCGTGCGATTTTTCTCCCCACAGGAATTATTTCTTCCCGGATGAGCCACTGCCCGAGGTACCCAAACCCATAACGGCCTTGAAGGTGTCATAAATCCACCACTGCAAACCGGTCAAAGTTCCAATCATTAAAACTCTCGTACATATGCCCTTGGTAAATAAATTTACCATACCCATTTCTTTCGTTATGGCTGATAATTTTTTCCCCTTATTTTCTACTTTTCCTAATTGAGATATCATATTGTCTGCCGGGTGCGAAACAAGGGCGCAAATAATTCCAGACAAATAACCAGATGCGAAAGTGATGCCCAGTTGAGTAGACTTGGAATAGGAATCCTTCGGGTCGGTAAAAACTTGGTCATACATTAACTGTACAATTTTTTCAAAGAAATAAAATTTCGCCATGGTATAAGGTATCTGACGACACCACAAGGGTGTAACACTACCAAAAGGGAACTTGGTTTCTTTCCTATTTGCTAACATGAAGGACATAGATGCGGACAAGCTCGTGGGGAATGTATTTGCTTTACTCGTTTGCATTTTCACTTTAATCATTTCGAATGGGCATAGGAAAATATCCGCCACAAATTCGGCTGATGCGGATGCCATTAGCCATGTTACCCCTTTGTACTTATAGGAATATTCTTCCCCTAAATAATTTGAATAAACATCCTTAAAAATTTCGTAAAAGCCAAATTTGCATAACCCTTGAAGGGAGTAACCTATTAATGTTGGAGACCATCCTAATCCTAAGCTTCTTACCTTTTCCTCCTTGATTATTTTATGTACACTCTGGAAGAGGTTTTTATATATTTGAGGATACGACTGGATTCTACATTTTGTAACATCTAACGGTGTAATTACTGTATGTGTTAATCCACAAGACAGGACACCCCCGAACATACACTTGCTGTAGTAGGTCAAATTATGTTCATGTAAATGTTTTATTCTGGTTACTGGGCTACTGATTCGGGAGTCCCACTTATCCGTTTCTGTCATTATTTCGTAAGTGTGAAAGGGAGGAGGGGGAATTTATAAAAATGGAAGAGAAGGAACGTACTGCCCTTATAAATTAAATTATCCCTTCGGCGGCACAAAATGGGGAAGCCGGTTATACGGAGGCATATGCTCTCACGCGTGCTTCCGCACAGGTTATTTGGTCAAAAACGGAAAATGTTTATGTGTACGGACTAGCGCATTTGCTCATGTATGTATCACCGCTCTGGTGAGATATTCTCAAACGACGAATAATTTTTACGAACACGAAATGGCACATTACACGAATTTGTGTTCCTTTTCAAACTTAAAACATCTCAGTACATTTTGCTCTAATGTTTAAATTTCCTTTCTTAAAAAATGATGGCACATTTTTATAGTTTTTTTTTTTTTTTTTTTTTAGCCAAATTTGTATGTACTTTGATCTAGTTTCTTCGTTTTTTATGCATTAGTGCATTATGCGTTTATTTTTTTTTTTTTTTTTTTTTTTTACAATATATTTTGGGTGATACAGTTCATTTTTTCTGCATTTGTGTAATTTGACTTTCCTTTAATCATTCCCATAGTGCTTTCTTACTATTTCATTTTTTGGCATATATTTTTTCCCTCTCCCCATAGCTTGTGTTACTTATTTCTTGTGTGTTCCCCTCCTTTTGTTGTCCCGTTCACCACTCATGTGTTAGCATTTTCTTGTTTGAAAGTAGCCCCATTTTATCGCAAAATATATTGCCGAACGCTTAATCGGTATGTATTTATTTTTTTGCTTTTTCTTCAAAAGGGCAAGCACAAAGGGGACATTCCCAGAAGCAAAGCGTCAATGTCAGGTGTAATGATTATAAAAGCTTACTACCATTTCTGCGTCCTTTTTGAAAAGGCATACATCGGCTACAATTACATCACAGAGTTACACAAGCAATTGGCTTTTTTTCCTCATAATTCTAGTTCGTCATTATTATAGTTGACCTCTTTAAAGTTTTAATTCACAACATTAATTGGAACAATTTGTCGTCCAGTTAACCCTGCCAACTTGAACAAATCATTCCTACTGAAATATCTTTCATTTCTTTACCATTTTCGTTGTTCAACCCATTTTTACCGCGCATACCTCCCTTCATTTGTTCATATATTATATCCACATTATTTACCGAACCTTTTTTTTTTTTTTCTTTTTTTTAACAATTTATGGTTCATTTCTAACGCAGTCCCATTCTGTAGATACTTTACAAAATGTGTAAAGAATTATGCCCGTTGCTTTGCAATTGTCCAGAAAATATTTTTGTTCTTTTCTACTTAAATGAGTACATTTGTCTCATTTTTTTTTTTTTTTTTGCTTCCCCTGTTCGAACAATTTCAACCGTTCAAATAACCTTCCTGTTCACACACCTTTAATGTGTGCAACGGTTTTCTATTCATGCAAATCAAAAGAGGATGTGCGTACAAAAAGATCGCCACACTTTTCTCCATTTTACGGCAAAATGTACTTTGAAGTTTTTAACAATGCAATGAAGGGGTAATGAAATATGACTCATACCTGGGGAATGCAAATCTTTGTACTGTTTGCTAAATATTGTCTACCTTTTCATTTTTAAATCCAAAAAAGGTTTTCATTTCTTCTACCTCTAATTGTACATTGAATAAATGGCTAGCACATTTTGGTGAACCCCTTGGTGTGCTCCCCACTGTTAGGGGAAATCCTAAAGCAAAACGTGCAAAAAAAAATTTTAAGGTAGGGGGCACAAAAAAAACTGCACATACATAAAAAAAGAGTTAGTAATAATCATATGCCTTCACAAATTAATTCTGACAGAAAACATTATTAGAATCCCAGGTCTCGTTAAAAACGTGTAAATTTTTAAAATATCTCGTATTAATTATAGGGGAAAAAACGGGCGCTAGACAAAGTGCACTGCACACAGTGTAATATTTTTTTTCCCACATTTTAATAACTACAAGTATATTTTTGTGTACATTTTTGCTTAGAGGACACTTCATCGAGACAAAGGAGGAAGCTAGCTTTCCCAAGGTAGAGCTTCAAATGCATGCCCCTCCCCATCTGCATAAATTAAGGAAAAACATAAACGCCCAAAATGCCCGATTCACAGTGGGACGAAACCTATATTATAGGACCCATTTTGCATCTATAAAAATTTTGCGTTTTACGGAATATCAAAAAAGAACACCTAATCTGCACCTACACACGCAAACACACTTTTTCCATTCTCATAATCTAGACATCCATACATGTATTCTGTGCATATGCTTTCGCGCGCTTCGGTTAACTCTTTTGTCCTGCTCAAAGACATACGTTCAACTATTCCAGGATTCAAAACATGAATGATGAACTGGAATGCTACATAAAGCAAAAGATCACTTCGCTGTTGAGGATTCGAAGCGACGTTTTTAATGGCCTCATACAGGAAGTTAGTTAACCTTAATTTCGCTTAACAGAACGCTTGTTCAAATTTGTTCACTGTTATGTTTTTGCACCGTTTTGCCACCACATGGATGGGAGAAACACCTGCAACTTCTAACCCTTCTCAACTTATTAGGGACAGAATAAGGACGATTTAAATTACTTCTTTCTATCGGCACCTGTAAAAAGCACTTTGTTTTTCGTGCTACATAGGTACACTTACGGTAAGGAGTTAGAAAAGGGGAAGAATTTTCACCCACTTTTTGTTTTCCTCAAACGAGCATTATTTAATAAGTTTTCTTCTCTTTTCTTTATCCATACTCTTTTTAAGAGGACGAATCGAACGAAGTAATAGACACCTTCCAAAATGACGAGGAGCAAGACACAAAAGATTCTAGTGGGGATACACAAAATGGAGGAAAGGATAAAGGAGAAGAAACAACAGAGCAAATAAACAATCACAGCCATGTTGATGAAACTGACAACGGAGTGAAAGGCAAAAGCGAAGAAGGGGAAAACGAAATAGCGAATGATGATGGGGAAAAGACGCCAAAAAGGGAGGCAAATGGCACGAAAGCAGAATACGAATCGGAAATTCCATCCCCATCAGAGGAAGCGAATAATGATAAAGTGGAGACAAATATAGAGGTAAACAAAAAGGAGAAACAACAGACCCAGAGTGCCAACAAGTCTATTGATAATTCCACAGATGGGGCGAATAAGGAGGATGAAAAGGAGGAGGCATCACCAAAGGAGAACCCTCCCTCTGAAGAAAATAATAATAAGAAAGAGAAAAAAACGAAAACACGGTACACCTTAAAAATGAGCTTGGGACATATAGAAGCGGACGACGTGAAAGAAGAAAATGAAGAAGCGACAACAGCATCCAACATCGTCTCCAACACAGCAGAGGAGACAAACAAAAAGAAGACACAGGCAACCAAGCAAATAGTGTACTTGTTAAAAATTAAAAGTGCCCCAAATTATCACGGGCACGAAAACCTGGACGAGTATTTCAACACCAATTACACGTTTGGAAATTTACACCACAATTATATTAACAATCTGAAGGCTTACTTTAAAACCTTTTTTATCCCCTTGTTTCAATGCTTACTAAAAAAAAACCAAGTGTTTGAGTACATCGGGAAGGACATAGACCAAAGTGTAAAAATTGACCAGGTTTTAAGCAAACTACAGCATCTTAAAAAAACGGAAATGCTGACCAACCAAATAGATTACACGAACGAATTGAACGAAAATAAATATTTGTATATCATGGAGAGAGGAAAACACGCAGAGGAGTTGAATGAATTCGGGACAGAAGACAAGGCTGTGGATGGGATAACAAAAACTAAAAGTAACAACCGAGGTTACATTCCAACTCAGGATGGAATCCATCCTAGTGTGACAAAGAAAGAGGAAAATTTGCACAAAAATAAAAACCTCCTTAACTCCTTCTACTACCTGTTAAGCTATTACAAACAAATTTTGAAAGTGGAACAAATGTCGTACAACGAAATTAATGCTGACATAATGAAACTTAAGGATGACACAATTAACATAAACAATTACCTGAGAAACATTTCAAACATAATAAAAGATTTTATCATCAAAGAAAAGAAAAATGATTCAAAGAGGAAAAATGACAAAACGGCAGTGGAGTACTGGAAAGAAAGGTATCACAGAATTTACAGCTTAATTGAAAAAATTAACAGCAAAAAGTTTGAACAAATTATAGAAAATATTAAGGGCAAAAATTACAACGAAGAATTGTGCAACGAAATAAAATTACTAATCAAAGAGGTGGAAAATATGCACATGGAATCATTTGAAATGATCAAATTTAGTAAAATTTTGGAAAATTCTTTTGAATCTTTAAAATGTAATCATATCAACCAAATGAAAAATGGCATTAAATTGGTCACTCGAAAATTAAAAAATATATGGCTAAGTTCAAAATATTTCCGAAAAGATGAAATTATAATTGCCTTCTTTGTTAGACTCTCCGACATTATATTCGAATTTATCCTTTTCCTAGCCATCAAGGTCAAAAAAATGAATAAGCCAAAGAGAATAAAAAAGGTCATTTCCAAATGTATAGACATTTTAAAATTTTACGAAAAAGAATTCATTTACGTCAAATTAGACATCGAAATGATCGATATTCGAAAAAATTGGTACTTTGACAAAAATATTATTTTCAAAAATATAAGACACTTGCAACATGTCTTGGCTACGCTATACACCGTTTATTCAGAAATTATTTATTTCACCGATTTGTGTCTTCTAAAATTGAAAAAGTTGGTAAATAATAAGCACATTATGAACAGCATCATCCTAGAAATTAATAAGTTGTACGAACCCTTTAACGATGTACTTAAGAATATCTACCTATACGATGACGAGTCGATAATGCAGCTGATGAAAAGGCTAAATGAGCAATGTTTGAAGATAGAAAAAAAATGCATCAAAATTATTTATATTCAATTTTCCAATTTGAGGAACACAAAATCGACATACCTCTTAGTGCAGAAGTTTCAAAACTTGAAGAGGAGTTACAAAATCGATAGACTCCTGATTAAGAAGCTCTACGATATTTTATTTCTGTACAAAAAGGAACTCTACCTTTACATTGACCTGTTTAATAACATGTGTGCAAAAAAAGACCTGGACATTTACAAAAAGTTTCTCTTCTGTTTAAATATCTACAAAAAGATAAAAATGCCAATTTTAATATTCAAAAATAATAGCTATATCACCACCTCTAATGAGTACAAAATTATTGTTAAGCTGTACGTCAACTTTTGCAAAAAAATGTTTTCCTACATTGTCGAGACTTACGTCATATGGAAGAACAATTCACTCTCTCAAATGAATAAGTTTCTCTCTTCCAATATAATAACCATAAACAAGCAGCTGAACTTTTTTTATGTAATCAATTTTGATTGCACCTTTTTTAAGACCTTATACGAATACGCCTACATTGAATCGATTTACGATTTTTACACACCGATCGAAATTTTGAACATGTACAATTTAAAGAGAAAGCTGTACAGGTATTTGTATGAGCTGAACGAAATAATTTTTTTCTTCAAAAATTTTACTACAACCACATCCACCATTCAACAGAAAGTCCTCATAAAGTTTTTTCAATGCTTCGAACAGAAACTCATATATATATCGAACAATATCAATTGGCTAAATTTAAATATAGACCACTACATAAACGATTTAAAAAATTGCAAAAGTGTAATCGAAAATGTGCATGTATCTCTCTCTTACTCCCTCAATAGCATAGACAAAATTATTCACAACATGCAAAATGTTAACTTGGTTAGGTACATAGAATGGGGAAACATGAAACCTTTGCACATTCAACCATTCTTCAATTATTTTGAAGAATATAGAATAAATCAAGTCCATAATATTTTACAAAAATACAAAGAAATATCACATATTTTAATTAAAATAGAACAAATAGTTGAGAAAACCAAAAAGGGAAGATGTGAAATCATGGACGAGCTGTATTATCTATACCAATGCAAAATTTACAAGTGCCTAAGTCTTATTATCATTAAAGGGTTATGCAATTATGAAACCCTAATTGAAAATGATTTCCAGAAAAAACTGCTAGAAAATTATAAGCCTTGTCTATACATCAAGGAAGACATTTATTCGGATGTTTTTCTGAACAACTCCATACAAAATATCTTCAAGTTGATTTCTAAATTGTTAACCAATTTACTTCTAACCTCTTCCGAGTTTATTAGATGGCTGGACTACTCATGCATTGAAGTGCCCATATCGCTCAAGGAAGACTTCGAATTTCTCAAAATGAAATTCTCCTTCTACCAAAGCGTTAGCAAAAATAAAATTATCATCGACCGGATCATACACATACATCAGTTAATACAAAACGTTTTCCAAAAGGCAAACAAATACATATACAGTTTTATGAATTATGATAATATTATAAACTCCATTGTTAGGACACAGAGCAGCTTTAATATTCACCAAAATATTTCTTACCCTCTGATTTACTATGATAATATCCTAAAGAATATTAGCAACATTCAAAATAAGATTGACAAGGAGAACGATAAAAAGACCATTCAATTTATCTCGCTCAACATTTCATTCGTACTTAACTCGATAAAAAGCAAACTGCTCGACTCTAAGAAGTTCTTTTTTAACAACCTACATTTTATATTCACCACGCTGAAGTGCTCTACGCTCAGCGAAATTACGAAATATAGGTAATGTTTGAGAGCGTTCATGTGGGTGGGGTGTATATACCTTTGTGCATTTTCCTCCCACGGGGAAATCCAAAAAGCGACGCATGTTGGAGCTTCCCCTTTGGTAGTGTTATAGTGCACCCCCACACACACATATACACATGCTTTTTTTTATGTCGCCTTTTTGCATGCCACACGAAACCGCAGCGGCATACTGGAGACATGCACCAGCTCCATGGACAAGTACGAGAATATCATAAAAACGATAAACACGATTAAGGCTGAAAATATAAACATTGAAATGAATATTCAAAAGACGGAAGAAATTTATAACATGCTTACCATATACGGTGACAACACAACAAAGGAGGAACAAAAGGAAAAGTTGCTTCTGCTGTATCCCCAGTACCTAAGTATGCTCAACTCCGCTTTCTTCAACGACAACCTCATGTTTAACATAAAGCAGGAGTTTTACAAAAACACCAAGAATAAGGTAAATATGGGCAGGACCGATTACTTGGGCAAATTTTCCAAACTATCTCTACACGCATACGTTCGTCTTCCCTCATGTGTGTGATGAACTTTTACCACTTGGTACCTCCCTTTCCCCAACCATACCATTTAGATAACCGTCTTTGAAGAAAAGGTGAAAAGTATTTTGAAAAAGTTTCATATGTTCGGACCGTCCTCAGAAAATATCGACTTAAGCGAAGGTAATTTCGACGGGCGCAGAGGGGAGAATCACTTCTGCATTTTGTAAAAGTTCCCCTCCATCGCATTTGTTCTATAGAAGTGCCCCTGGACGAAGCCTCATCTGCACATCTATCCCTGTTTTTCCCCTTCTCGTCACCCAGGAATGGAAAGCTTAAAAAAATACATCAACGATTTCAAAACAATGGAAATTGAAAAGGAGGAAATAATTAAAGCCCAAATTTTGTGCAACATGAAAATTTTCCAATTCGAAAATTTCTACCTCCTAAAGAACACCATAAAGATTTACAACTCGATCTACTCCATCTACAATTCATACACCACTAGGATAAATGACTTCCTCGACGTTATATACTACAAGCTAAATATTAAGGTGTGTAAAATGAGGAGTTGCGCAAAATGAGGGTGATGGATACAGTGCACCGCTAATCACACAATAGCATAAATATTCATCTGCACACCTAACTTTCTTTCTAAATCTTCAGGAAATAAATAAATCCTTAAAGGAGGTAAAAAGCGAGTTGATGGAACTACAAAAGGATCAACCCGAGGCGAAGAACATTTTGGTACAGTTGTCCATGACCTTATTGTGGCTGTCTCACCTGGCCACTCCTCTCTAAAATGCTCCCCCTTTTTTTATTTTTCCTCTCCACAACAACCTACTCTCCCAACTACCCCCTTTTTAGCCATTCAAAAAAATAAATGAAGAACTAAACAAAATGAACACAACGCTGATAATCGTGTATCTTCTACAAAACACAAACATGAAATTGACCAACTGGCAAGAAATAATAGACCTTCACTTGAAGAGAAACAACATAAAGGACCCAGTTACCTTTGAAAACACCATCATCATTAACGATAAAAATATTAACATCAAGTCGATCACGCTGTATGATATGTACGAGCTGAAAATATATCTCTACTTTAACGATATCAAGTACATTATATACAAAATTAAGGTGCGTGAAAGGGAGAGATAAGCCTGTGATAGGCTCGCGAGTGTATAAGACACCGCTCCGATGGCGTCACTCTGAGGTACACCTGCGTTACCTCACAAATCATGTTGGCGAATACTCACTTGCACAATCGGTAGACCCCCTCCTTCACTCTCACACATATTCGCCTTTCACCACGCGCCACCTTGCAGGAAGTGGAAAAGTTAGAAAAACACCTGAACAAAATTGAAAATAACTGGAAACAGGAAACACTAAAAATTATAAAATGCAACGACCACTTCATATTGGACAACAACAAAAACATATTTAAGAATATCAAAAAGACATTTAACGATTTGCACCAAATGAGGAACTTAAATTTCGCGCAAGATTTAATACCCAAAATAACTCATCTGCAGAACAAGCTGCTTTTTATTCATGAGCTCTTGTCCCTATGGATGCTGGTGAGCATTCGATTCGCCTTTGAAAAAATGGCGCCGCTAAAAATACGTGCTTCACCCTATTCTCTCTGCACATTTCACATGGTCTTGTGCCTGTTGTCGTCACGTGCTTACCTTCGTAACACTCCCTGTAGACCCAAGACAAATGGGCTAGACTGGAAAGATTTTACAACAATGAAAATTTCAATCACTTCAGTAACGACATGAAAAATTTTAACAAAATAAATAGAACCTACTTTGAGATAATGAAAAATGCGAAGAAAAATCTGAACTTATTTCACATTTGTAACACTCAGTTTTTTTATTTTTTGAAAAATTATTACGAGCGTGTGTTATTTTTGTCAAACGAGACAATAAGCCTATTGCAAGATAAAAAATTTTCCTTTCCGGATTTTTTTTTCCTGAACGATGAGGAGTTGTTCTGTCTACTGTGTAGGGCGAAAGAGGCTTGCGCAGATAAATGTGCTCTAAATCGTGCGCTTGACATTGTGTACCTATGTACAATACACACCTATGCCTATGCACGTTCAACACTTGACCACCTCAAAACCATTCCATCACCACCACAGCTAACACTGAGACAGAGAATTTGAAAAAATATTGCTTCATAATTTACGAAGAACTTTTGTCCTTTAACGACATAGACAAAACGGTACACTCGCTGAAAGCGCCATAGTAGCATATTCCTCACTCTGAGCTATTGAAAATGTCTTCCAATGTGTATGGATATATGCTCCTAGCCACTTGCCTATTTATTTATTTGTTTATTCTTTTTTTTTTTTTTTTTGTTCTTTTCGCTGCGCAGATCGTCGAAGTCGTTACTACGAAGCATAACACGCTCAATTTAAAAAATGGGGTGAAGATAATAGGGATAGACACATATGTCATTTTGAAAGAGAAAATCAAAAGTACCCTGAAGGAAAACATCATATCGAGTTTGAAAAGCTACTACAACACTAACAAGTATGCACACATATTGTACTACGCTAATGCTCGTGGGCATAATTTTTCCATTTAACATGAACTTGAAAATTGGCATCAGCTAGCTATTCGTCGCAACGGAGCATTACTCCATTGTTAATTCCACAACCATGTATTTTGTATACTCCTTTTCTGTGCCCCATCGGTTCATTCCCCCTTTTTGAAAATTGCCCTTTTGTGCATGCCACATGATGCACATTTATTACAAATGTTATGCAGATGTTTATCACTAACGTTTTGTCCTTCACATTAGTTAATGTTCCCTCTATGCTGTTGTGCCTCACTCCACAAAATAGAAAATAACCGCATCGATCTTTACTCCCCTTTCAGGATAATCCCGATAATCATGAACAATGTGTCCGTCGTTTCCATCACAGTCATAAAAATAATTCTAAGCGAAGAAATGAAAAATGTGCTCCAGCACAAAAGTGTGGAATACACCCAAGGGGTTCTGGACAAGCACAAAGTTTTGGTAAGACAGTAGATGGGCAAAGAAGTGCATACGACAGTGAGTGTGTAACATTTAAGAATAAACACTCTACACAATACCCCACTGGGAGCAAGCATAAACATCTGCTTCTTTCCTCACCCCTCAGTGCAACGACATAGCAGAGGAAATAAAAAAAGAAAAAGGAAAAAATGTGCAGAAAATAGAACAAGCCTTAATTATATACTTGGAATTTATGGACACGCTAAAAAAAATCATACAAGAAAATTTATTTGATGAAAACAACTTTTACCTGCACTACCAATTTAGATACAGTGTCGACAAGAACAAGGAACAGATCGCAGTAAAATATGGGAGCTACTCTTTTAAGTAATGAGATAGGCACATGTGTGGAAATGCAGGGAGGTTTGCTCCAATTAAGGAATTTTTAAGGCATCCCTCTGATGAGCTCTTCTAAACCCTAATCTCCACTCCTCAAAAAAAAATGTTACCCCGCGCACAATAATAACTATTGTCTTTTCCTTCCCTCACCCCTAAGATACAATTATGACATATTAGAACATAACAGCCTACTCATAAACATGCTGCCGAATAATAAGTACGTCTTTTCGATCTGCTCCAATATGAATAAGAGCTACTACAACATCTTGTGCGGGAACAACAAAACGTGCACTATTCGGTACATCACATCTACACTAGGTAAGAACAGAAGGAGGAAGACGCGCGCATATAGCTGCGCCTTTCCGATTCGTTTCACATAAACTTACACACGCATATATAAAGATATTACTATGCGGAATGCTCCTTGATTCACTTCATCCCGCCCTGTTCACGTAGGACAAAGAACGTACTTCCTAGATGGGAAAACACACAACATAAGAAATTACATATTGGGTTCTATTCAGATGGGTATCCAGAAAAATGAAAAACAAATGAACAAACATATTTTTATACTCACATATGCGTAATTGCACGGTCACCCCGATGGGTTACCCCAGTAGACACACGTTGTACTTGCGATCCCGCGCACGCACCAAATGAACCCCCGCCTTATAACCTTTTTTTTTAGGCTACGCCTTGGTCTTCCAAAATGTGGACGAAATGAAAGTGGAACTATTGTCCGTCCTCACAAACGCATTCAGATCTATCCAAACATGTACAGCACATTTTTTCCTCCTGCTTATATGAATAAGCAAAATTAGAAGGGCTATAATGTCCGCTTGTGTATTTACACATGCATACTTTTACACACACCTATGTACCATACTTTCACATATCCCGTTTTTCGCCTCCAAATTGAAAGGCCTGAAAAAGAAGGAGAAGAACATTTACCTCTTCAGCAAAGACGTGGTGTTTAATAGCAGCTCCGTGATATTCTTTACGTCGAAATCGTGCGGGTAAATGCATCATCATTTGGCATGCACACCTACTACATACGTATTAACTTCCCTTCAATACTTGTACATTCTTCGCTTCTTCCAAAAACAGGTGCAGAAGCGTCCCCATCAATTTAAGGAGCCTGTGCAGAGAAATTGTCATAAACAATTGCCAACAGATCGAACTTGTGGAAATGCTCCTCTACGTGAACAATTTTCAAAACGTGAAAAATCTGTGCTTAAAAATTTACAATTTTCTGGAGTACTTAAATTTTATTTATTTTAATTCTGAAAATAATGTACTAAATGACATCATCAACATTATATGGTTGTGCAAGAAGGAAAATGAAGACAGGAACACAGACGAGTTGCTTGCAAAATATATTTTTATCTACTACTACGATAAGTTAAAAGATATCAAGCAGAATGAGCTGCACAATTTGATAAAAAAATTTCTAGACGTGGACCTGAATATGAAATATGATTTGCAAGACGGACGGGAACGACTCAAGGAGGTAATAAAATGTGGGCAATTCGCTACATAACTGTTTTTATATTTAGGGGGAAAGTGGGGCTCAAATGGGGGGGGGGGGGGGCGTTCACCTGAGTGCCGACATTGCCCCAAGACATACACACACCTAATCGTGATAACATATGTATAAGTAATATTTCCACATGCATTATCACTCTCCCCGCAGCTGCTAAAAGAGGAGTGTATTTATCTCAAAGAAGACCTGTTCCACAAGTACGAGAAGGACGTGTACGTGCTGAAAGAGAAGCTTCATAATCAGTCCCTGTCTTTACTCTATGGAAGACCCCATACGGGAAAGTCGACACTGCTAAAAATTTATAGCAAATTGTACGGTGATAAATATGGTTTCATATATTTGGACTCCCTGTATGGTAAAAAAATTAGTCACCCAGCGAGCGCGGCTAGCAACCATAAACATTTAAGAGTGAAAGAGAAGGGGGACAAACATATAAAAACAGCTGCCTATGCTACTAATCACAATGTGGTTTTTAGAGGGGACACTTCTCCTACGTATATATATTAACACACCATATGGACTTTTTCCTCCTCCCAAAATGTCAATTCACAGATTCCCAGAACCATTTCAACGAAACTTTTCTACGCCAAGTTATAAAGAAGAAACAAGAAAAGCACAAAAAATACACACTCATCATGAAGCTCAATTTTCTGAATCCCATCATATACAATGTGCTGTCCTTGGATAACCTGGTTTACCCTAAAAGGGAGAACATAGACGGTGCGGACGCAGAAAACGGCGTGAAGATAATAATTGAGGTAAAGAACAAACGCGCACAGATAGAGCAGCAGATGAGTGGAAAAAAGAAGTTAAAAAAAAAATGATGGAACAGATTAGTTAATAACGTAGATAAACATATGTGGCTTACCACGATAGGCAAATTTTCCCTCATCGGAAAAGAGGCAACAGTCAGGAGCAAAACCTCAGTTACTTCCATAGATAATTAAAAAATTGCAACGTCTCCGTCAGTTAATTACACACAATTCATAATCAGTAGGCATATAAAAAGTTATACATACATCAAAAGATGTTCTTATTTCCCCCCCGCATTTTGTTATGCGAATCGTTCCTTGGAGAGTGTTCACCCTTATGTACTTTCCCTAATGCGTCCTCTTTCCCTCCCTAGTGCAAAGACATATCGGCCATGGATCCATACCTGCTGAACAAAATGAACAAAATTGCCATCAAGGACAACATCAACATTTACAATTATTTTAAAAACAAAAGCTCCAAATTGATAGATGACATTCTTAACACAAACGTCTTCTTCGAAAAAAACGCAGAGAATGATAAAACGTCTTTAACATATATAAACAACTATGAAGAAAAAAAAAAAATTCTTCTCGAATTGTACAATGAATTGAAGTTATTTTATAGGAATTTCTTTCTTCCAATTTTTCATTACATAGAAAGGAAAAAAGGAAATCACTTTAACATAAATAATTATTACACAAAAGAAGAATACGTAAAAAATATAATCCTAAGTGATGGCCACATATCACGCACTTGTCTATTCCACACCAATGTGGAAGAAAAAGTAATCATAAATAATTTCATCGACATTTTTAAAAGCAACATATTAATTTTTTTAAGAGAACGGGAACTGAACCACAGTCTACCCACTGAGGACGCCAACACAGGCAGTGCACATAACGATTTGTCTACTTTGCCACAAATGGTAGAAGGACAAGAAGGTGTACACTGCCAGAAGGAAGCGGAACTAACTGAACAAAACTACGAGAAATACGTCACGAACGAGGAATACGACTTGGATAATATAAACAAAAATTACATAGAAAATGTATGTATATTACAAGCTGAAGCGGAAAATAATAAAAAAGTAGAATTGCATAGCAAAAAAGAAATCTCTAAAATTTCAATCATTAAAGAGAAGGCTCTTTTTATTCTATTAAGTTGTCTGGTTTTTTTGTTTAACAATTTTTTAAATGATCAGGAGAAATATAACTTTTTTACCTTTTTGAAACAATTGGCTTCTTCTAATAACGTCAATTTGGGCACACATGTTAGCAGCAACTTTGGCAGCAATTTCGGAAACTCCTTTTACCACATACAGAAGGATGCGTGGATTCCAATCAGTGATTTTTTTATGGTAACCCCAGCATGATGTTCTACATGCTCATGGGTGAGAGACGCTAAGCATAAATTGAGGCCACTCTGCAAATGGAAGTAACACACCGAATTTTCTTTTTCGCGTCACCCCTGTGCAGTCCTCGCCGAAAAAGCACCTGGACGAAAAATTCTTAATATATTACGATGAAGAAATGCAGAAGAGACTAAACTCTATTAGCTTGCTGTACAGGGGAGAGTCCAACATTTGCCTGATCGGAAGCACAAGTAACATGAATCCCATGCAACCATCCATATGCACTTACCAATATGTTTGACACGTGTTGAATATGGATCTAAAACAACCCACAGTTTGTAGATCAGCTCTGCATTTGTCTATTCAAAAGGGGGCAAAACTAACGACTGAAACGTCCTCGCATAGGCAGTACATCAATATAGGCAGAATTCGCACTGTGAACCCTCCTGTCCATTGTCCTGTTCTGTTCATGTCCTTTCCAATTTATAATCTGCGAGATTACCCCCATGATAATGAACTTTTTTGTGCCCCCGCAGAAAACTGCAAAACGGCCATACTAAAGGAAATCGTGAATAATCACTCCAAAATTGACCACCTCATGATCGACGTTTTAAAAAACACAAATGTGTTAAATTTTAAAGTGCTTTACGAGAGGATGACAAAAAAAAACGTCAAAAAGTATTTCCACCACTCCGTCCTCTATATCTGCATAGACGACATCCATATTAATTACGTAAGATGAAAAATGGAAGGGGAGACGGAGCGGTGGTTGAGCCTGATGGAGTCACGAACGTTCACCTCTTTCTATTCCACTTCTTGTGCAGTTCGAATGTGACTATATTTGTATCGACTATATTTCCCATTTTCAGGAAAAAGGAAACAACCCGTCCATCGAATTCCTGCACAATTTGCAAAGGAACTTGTGTTACTTTGAGAACAAATCCCTTAGCGTCCAAAATGTGAAGAGCATAATATCTATAAATTTCGAGCACATGAAAAGGAATAGCTACTATGAATCTGTTTCCTATTCTTATGCCTCGATTTTTTTAAACAACAGCAGAAAGGGCCTAGTGGGTTATTTTAGCGCACTCGTGAATCACACTCTGAAGGGTGCATTCCAGGTATATCAAAATCGTACAGATGTCCGCAATCGTGTGTACACATTTGTGCATGCTCTTTATTTGGATTGTCTCCCCTGAAAAAATCTACACGCACATGCCTTTCACCGCTGCTCCCCCCGCTACTCCCACCGTCCCAGGGTATACACACCAAGCTAGTAAACTACAGCCTCGACATCTTCTTCAAAATACATGAAGACATCAATTTTGAGGAGAAAAAGGAAAACCACTTGCTGTTCACGAAGGAAAATATTTTTCTACTCTACGAAGATTTCTTTTACACCAAGTGGAATTTTCAAAATGAGCAGGACGTCGTCGCAAATTGGTGGTATTCTAGAGAGCAGACACAGAAAAAAAAAAAAAAAAGAAATATATATAAGCTCCAAAAACGCAGCTTAAACGAGAGATATATAACACAACCTAACAAAGTGAAACCATTGTTTTGCCCCTACACACGGAATCTTCACCTTCCCCCTTGCAGCGAAATTTCCGCACGTATCATCCTGAATAGGATCCTCAAAAAGGAGAACAGAAAGGACATCCTCAAAACGATGAGAAGTAAACGAATAAGATAATATAATCAGGGAACTTTTTAGTGATAACCTTCCATTTTCCCCTTCTTGTCTTCGCCATAATTCATAAAAACAGAGACACCATTTTTTTGTATTACCCCCTTATTTTCAGCTATGGCGGAGAAGCACTTTGAACACCTAAACCAGGAATGCTCCTTCACCTACTTGAATTACTTTAACAAAGAGGTAGAAAAATGGAGAAACAAGGAACATATTTAAAGAACCCTTTCATTCGTCAAGAGTTTCCCCGCGCGTCCACTCCTCATGTTTGTCCTCGCGTCCACCCCACAGGTACACGAAAAGATCGACGCAGATTTGCTGAAAGACGAATTCGTGAGGAGCCTAAGCAGCTACAATAACCTGTACATAAACACAAAAATGTTCGTAGAATTCTACTTTACAAATATAATACAAGTCTACAAAAATATAAGTAAAAATATATATTCCTCGATGATCATTTGTATGAACAAAAAGAGAGCCATCATATTGCTAAACGCAATTGCATTTATGTTAAATATAAATACTGTATTGATTAACAAGTGTAATAATTTGGAAACACCTCAAGACAAAATTAACTACTACAACAGATTAAGATTTAAGAGACACCTATTCATACTCATAAATCATTCCTACCATTTTGATGATTATTTTTACTCTTTAATTTATAAGAAGTTTCCCTCTGCTCTCTTTGACAAGAAGGAACTTTTCCACTTGTACACAAAAACGAATTTGATATCGAATGAGCTCAAGTGGGAGAACATCCAAACTATTGTAATCGAACAAAAAAGGAAAAAAAAAAAAAAAATGATCAAATATGGATACAGGGGCTAAAATATGTCCTGCATTTTGTGAACTACATATGCACTACCTCTTCCAATTTAACGGAGAGAAAACTGTTTTTTCCCAAATAGGAACTTTGCCACTATACATTATGTACATGTGTGTAATGTTGCCTTCTTGTTTTTTCCCCCCACCCGCACAGATGAAAAAGAATACCTACGTCTGCTTAGTGCACGAGAAACGGTTCGATCTTTACTCGATGAACTTCCAAAATTACAAAAATGTTTACAGCGACTTAAATGTTGTGCACCTGGATAGCTGGTCCAGGGAGGAGTACACGCACTACTGCCACCTCTTCTTAAAGAACCACCAAGAAAATCACTTCATAGATAATATATTAAACAACTTCAAAAAAAAAGCCATCCTAAATACCCTGGAAGATGACATCGAGAAGGGAGGCAAAGGCATCACACTTCACAAAAGGGAAAAGACAAAGGGGAAAAACAAGGCCAACCAAATCTTCATCAACTCGGAGGAATACATAAAGAAGAATAAAAACGATAACCCCAAGGTGAGTGAAAATGAAAAAGGAAGTGAAGTTGTAACGGAGAATGTCCTTCCAAATGAGGAGGAGGAGAAGACAGGCGGTGGGATGGACGACAAGGCAGACCCTCAGGTGGGAGGCAACAAAGAAGAACACCGTGGAACGGAAAAGGAAAACGGAAGCGAACAGGATAAAGCAGATGATGAACATGGTCTCGTTCATGATATATATGATGCTAATAACGAAACGGAAGGAAATATCCCGAAGGCGAATTACGAACAAGGCGAAAAAGATGTCCAGGGTGAGCTGAACCAAGATGCGGAGAAACCAAAAGACGAACTGAACAAAACGCATGACATCGATAAAGGAGTACCCGAGGAGAAGAAAAAGATAAAAAAAGGAAAAAAAAACAACCAAACTGGGAATATAAATAAAAGCGTTGTCAAAAAGAAGGAAGGGCAACAAAGTGGGCACAAGATAAACGATAAAGGAGCGAAGAGTGAAAACAAAAAGAATGCTAAACATAATGAGGGCAAATCCACATCAGCGTCGCACATTAAGGAAGGAATACTTTCTTTGGGGGCTCAAACTAAGGCGAGAAAACCGGGTGATAAGCCCATCAAAAGGAGAATAACAGGCAAAAACGACCCTCCACCGAAAAGCGCAATCAGTGCTACTTCTTCCAAACAAAACGATAAAAAGAAGGAAAGACAACCTATAGAAGGCCCCAAAACGATGAGAAAAGAGAACGTGCCGCTCAAAAGGGTACCCAAGGTTAACGGAAAAAAGAACGGAGAAAGGGATACACATAATATGAAAGGAAAACCAGCACATAAGAAAGTTTCCCAAAAGACGGGTCAAAAAAGTAGCAAAAAGGAAATGAGCCAAATGGACAACGTCATGTCAAACAAACAGATCAGAGAAAATACAGAGTGTGAAACGGGCCAGGATACGAAAGAATGCGGAAGCGAAAAGAAAACGAATGACGCAGCAAGAGGTGTCCTTACCAGCGATAAGAATGATGTCCAACCGGATGATGAACAATTGGAAAAAAAGAAAGCGAACCCAAGGAAGGAAGAATCTTATCAGAGCGGAAAAGATGCGGAGGGACAGGATAACGAGAAGGGACCTCAGCAGAATGCACAGAATGAGCAGGATGTGCAGGACAACGCGGAGAACGACGAAACAAAACACTCGGGTGAAGATTATTTTCCAAAAGGAGGAAACGAAAAAGCCGCACAGAATACACACTACAATAAAAAAGCAATACAGGAATTCAACAATTTCAGCGAAGAAATAAACAAGTACAGTTTTTACAGCATGATTGAGACGCAACTAGAAAATGTCGTGGACGTGTTCATACAAGTATACTACGATTTGAAAAACTTTTTAAAAAAAAAAAATTCCAATTTGAATTTTATACGAATTAACAAGTACAACTTCATGGACGCACTAATTATGTTTTATATTTTACTAAAAAATAAATTAAACTACAAAAATAAACAACTGCACATGTTCAAAATGGGGCTGAAAAAAGTGGAAAGCATATTTGAAAATTATAATAACATGAACGAAGAAATACAGTCCATTCACTCGTCTATAAAGAAAACAGAAGAAGAAATTGAATATCTGAATAATTCCATTAAGACAAATTCAAAGATCCTACTAGACACAGAACAACAGTTTAGTGCAAACCAACAAGAGCTGAACAAAGTCGCAAATGACATTGACGAAATGATAGAAAATAAAAATGAATCTGAGAAACAAATTGAAGAAGAATGCATCAACATTATATTTAAAATTCAAAATGTAGAAATTAATGAAATTAAAAATATACTAAAAATAGGAACTCCAGATTTAACACAAATGTGCATAGCGATTATGATAAACACACTGGTCAGGAACTCCTTCCTAAATGATAATAATGACAATTGGAATTATTTTAAAAATTTTATCTCCAAGGAAAACTTTTCAAAATTTTTTTTCAATTTCAAAAAGGAAAACATCACTGATAAACAGATTAAGAGAATCAAGGAATACATGTTGAAGGATGAGATAGTCTACGGGAGGAAGAAAATTCTCCAAGCGAACAACTTGTTTACGCACTTTTTCGAGTGGATTACGTTCCTCATTAAATATAAGGAGTATTACAAGAATAGCTGTCAGGTGCAAGAAATCATTTCAAATAATAAGTTAAAAAAAGAACAGTACGAACATGAAAACGAAAAGCTAATGCAACAAATGCACCAAATAAAGTCCACCATCATAAATAACAAAAAGGATGTACACACACAAACCGAAGTTGTAGAAAATTTAAATAAAAAATTACAAATAATTAATAAATCCTACTTGCCTATTTTTGAAATCAAACAATTTTTAGAAAAAATTAAAAAAAAATATATCTATACGATTGAAAAAATTGAAAATAATTATAAATATATCGTATCAGAAGTTTTGCTCTTCTCCTTTTTCTTAAACTACTCTTCTCCTTTTAACTACAAGTACAGATGCTACTTGCTCAACAAATGGAAACAAATTATAAAAAAAAATAACATCCTGATAAGGGAAGACATCAAAATTGAATGTATCTACTCATGTGATAGTATCGTCTCGCTCTTCATATCGGACAACTTCCCTAGACATATTTTTTACATTCAAAATGCGCTAATCTCGCTCAACCATTTCAGGTGGCCACTTCTTCTAGACCAACAGAACATCGGAATTGAGTGGCTAAAAAAAAGCTACAGCAACAACTTGGTCATTCATAATTTTGATGAAAATTTAAGCAAACATTTAGACATGTGCATAATATACGGAAAGAGCTTGATCATTCCATTTTTTAATTTTCAAAATTTGTACATGTATGATAAGAAGAATGACGAGGGATTCAACTGCGATGATCAATACGAGGACAACTGCAAGCGCGTGCGGTCTGATCTCTTGGCCAAGAAAAACTTCCTCAAGTTTAAGCTAAATAGCAGGGAGATCAAGCTGAACTCCAACTATGGCATCCTCGAGCCCGTCATCGAGCGCAATGTGTACTTGGCCAACGGAAAGTATTACATCAACATAGGTATATTACACCGTGTAAATGAGCGCCCGCATCAGAGCTGCCTCATATAGTTTGTGCTTCCCATTCCATTTACACCCCCCCCCCCCTTGTGCAGGTAAGAAGAAGCTCGAGTACAACAGCCAATTTAGGCTCTTCCTCGTGAGCGACTTCAATGACAGGTACTTCCAAGACATAGAGGACTACGTGAACATCATTGACTTCCAGATAGACAAAAATTTAATAGTAAACAAAATTGTTAACATCATACTGAAACACGAAGACGAAAAAAAGGTCATCAACTTTAACACGAAGATTAGAAACTTTTACGAGACCAAGCAGACGCTGAAATTTCTAGACGACGGAATGATCATTGAGCTGTGCACATTTAACCACAAAGCAAATAATAACAAAAATTTGATGAACGTTATAAATAGCAATGTTTTGAAAAAAATGGAAATAAAGAAAATGCTCAAGGAGTATAAACAGGAAATTAACAAAATTAAAAATTCTTCAGAAAATATAAAGCTCCTGGGGTACCGATTCCATACCATTTACAAAGTGCTACAGAAACAGTCCAAAGCAAAATCTACTTACAGCTTCAACTTTAATTATTTGTTAAATATCCTGAACAACTTAATTAAAAACATCAACAAGAAGATGCTAATTTGTAACTTTAATCAGTTGATAAAAAAATTCACACACAACTGCTTTGTGTTCCTGTTAAACACGATACATAAGAAGGACCACCTCTTTTTCAGCTTCCTCTTTTACTCCTCTTTAATATTCGAAGAAAAAAAGCTCCATCAAATTGGTAGGTCTATCAAAGTGGAAAAGGAAAAGTATTACTCCCTGTTTTTACAAATTCAAAAAATAGGAAACATGGACACACCAGATTCGCTCTCTCTAAAAATAGAATGGCTAAATGAGAAGAAGAACAGACAGCTCCAATTTTTGCACAACGAATCCCCAAATTTCAAAGCACTCATTCAAGACATGAACAATAACTCTATGGAATATCTCAATTGGTACAAGAATAAAAGGCCAGAAGAGAATTTGTTCTTTCTAAAAAAAACACAACTAGAACAGTTAGAAAAGTTAGAAGTTATCCTATTTCTATACATTATGAGGAAGGATAGGCTGTATTATTATATACACTTTTTGCTCTCGAGCTATTTGGACTTGTCTGAAAATATGAATACCGCTACCCATTTGAATCTGTCCAAGGATCTAAACTACATAGATGCGAAAACGTTTATGTATATTACAGAACCGAACACTTATTATGATCCCATTCTACTCAAACATAAAGCAACAAAAACGCTCAGCGTGGGAAATAATTTTAACAGTGAAATACAAATAGTAATAGAAACTTCGCTACAAAATGGAAATAAATTATTACTAGAAAATTTCCACTTGATAAATTTTAACATTGAAAAATTTTACGAAATTTATAATAACAAAAAAATTCATTCCAATTTCGAATTGTACTTAACATCAGAAAAGGGAGAGACATCTCTGTCCATTATGAAGAAAGCCATTAAAATATATTCACACAAAAATGAATACTTAAAAAATTTCCTCACAGATTTATTTTCCTACGTCCATCATATGTATAAAGACAAATTGAAAAATAATTTTGTAAACTCTTTTCTTTTTTCTCTTTCCTTTTTTCATAGCATTTTAGCATCCAGATGCAATTATGACAATTACGGTTTTGATGAACCCTACTACTTCGACATGAAGGATTTCGAAAATACATTCGACTGTCTTCTGGCATATTTCAATTTTGTTCAAATGAACGCTGCTGTGCCTAGCGGATCTAACTCATGTACACCTACCTCTAACCTTCTTAGTGAGAAACCTGCCCACGAGGAAACGCTTATCCAGGAAGTTAACATAAACTGGGCCTTCGTAAAGTAGGACCAAAATTGAAACAGCTGCGAAAATGAGATTACGTGGTCGTGTAAAACTATCGCTGTGTTTGTCCTTCTCACCCCACCAGGTGTTTAATTACACCAAATGTGATACACCCCTACGGCTCCTTCCCTTTTTGAACTACCCCTCCTTCCGCTGCTTCTCCCTACAGAGAGATTATCCTAAATGGGTATGGAAACAAAGTCAACGCCAATGATCGGAAAATAATAAAAAGCTACATAAAGGAATATTTCAACGAGTACTCCTTTAACGAGAAAAACGAGTTCGTCTACTCGGCAGACGAAAACTTTGATTACAAATTTGTGATGAACAGATCCATCAAGGAGTATGTCAATTTGATTAAGGTATGGGTGAATGAGGTGTCTCACAACGAGGGGCAGTAACAGTGCAGTGGTTACATATATATTTGTACGTGATTTGCGTCATCATGTCCTCCCGCCTTCCACCATTGCGCCGCGCTCAATATACATATAATCACATACGTATGCCCATTTTTACCTGTCCCCATCCTTCTTTGCCTTGTCTTGTAACCTCAGAGCTACCCCCTCTTCAACAGCTGCAAAACGTATGGAATGAAAATCGAGGCTGACAAGAAGCAGCACGAACAGTACAATGAAAATATGCTCAAGAATTTGGAAAAAATCTGCAGCAAGGAAATTTTAATATACAAGAAGGAAAACAATGACGGCGATATTTTCTTCAACCTGGACAGTGACTACTATTCGAGCTCGCTGCTCAACACGGATGATGAGCAAAGTGGGAAGTCCCCCCGAGGGGGTGATAAACCGAATGTGTATGCAACAGAAGGGCTTGAAAAGCACACACGTGAATGTTCAAACGAGGGAGAGACAAATGATACCCTTCAAGTTGACTATATGAGTCAACACGGTGACGGCCCAACCACGCCTGACGCAAACGATGACACGGGCGACGACAAGAAGGACGACACAAAATTGTTCATAAAAACGTGCACCTGGAGTCCCATGGAGGAGGAAGAACTCAGCAGACGCAGAGCGGAAAATATGGACTTCCTAAAGAAGATAAAAAAATTGAACGAATTCTACGAATTGATAAAGAAGCTAAAGGGCACATTCAAATCCAACATCAGCATTAATGCAGAGTGGGCCAAAGGAAACATCACGACCATCCAATCATGTTGCGTAAAGGAAACAGAAAAATTTAAACGAATTACAAATTTAATATACAATGATGTAATCAAAATTGAGCAGGAGTTAAATAAAAATAAAAAAAAAATCGACAAAGTGACCAAGCTAATTATGATTTCCCTCTCTCTAAGTAAAGTGCCAACAAGGTGGATATGCAATTTTAACAAAAAAATAAAAACAATTGAAAATTTTGTTACATACTATGAAAACGTCAAGGAGCAGCTGTACTTTTGGAACATCACAGGGGAATTGCGTTTTTATAATATACAATATCTTTTTGATCCGTTAAGTTTTTTTAAAGCCTTGTTGATTAAATTCAGTTATGTGCATAAAAAAAAATTAGGCGATTGCATATTTTTATCTAGCATAAATAATACCCTCGAGATGAGGAAGACAAAAAGTCCCTCCCATTTTCAGAAAAATTTCTTCTATAGCAGTGATGAACAAGACGCGTTTTCGTCAAACCAAATTAACTACTCAGATTATGTCCACTACGAGGTGGAGTCCTGCTGCAACGTGGATGTGTCGGGGCTGCACACTTTGGTAGGGGAGGCAAGCAATTGGCATAAACATGTGCTTGCACGTAGCTCCTTACACATGCTTGGGTAGACATGCGTGCGTGCACATGTTTGCTTCCCGCGCAAGAAACTCCCACTTGCGTTGCTCAGATGGGGCGGCCCAAAACCGTTACCCATTTTGTCATGATGCAAATGACCCACTTCAACCCTACCTCCATTTCAAACAATCCCGCAGAACAACAACTTCGAATGTCTGGGCGTCAAGTCAAGGAGCAACAAAAAGTACGACGAAATCCCCGTCGTAACCTTAAGCGTAATCGAGAGGAGAGAAAAAAATATTCTCAAGGACAAAAAAATACCGCTTTATCAGTACAAGTATAACACAAAATGGAACAAAAAAAATAACAAATTTATAACAAACTTATATTTCAAGTCGGACAAACACAAATCGTTCATTTACATTAATAAGGTGTATCTGTTCGTTTATAACTAATTAGTGATGGTGTTGTTGATTTGGCATTTATTTGTTTTCTTTTTTCCCCCTGTTTTTTCGCTCAAACGCGCTTGCTATACTTGTACATATTTTTCAACTCGCTAAAGTCCGCATTTTCGTTAAAATGAATGTCCCGCTCCAACAGTGGCCTTTCTACATCCTGCACAGGGAGAGGAGCGAAAGGGGACACACATTTGAGAGAAGTATCTCTCCATAATAAGAACATGCCGCATGTATGGGCAACCGAGAGCATGTTTTGATGTAGAACATGGTGTGGACCATTTTCTGTCCTTACCGGTATGACGTAATCATCGTCCGACGTCGCCTCGGACTTGGATTTGATTCGATCCAGTGGTATCACCCCGCTGTAAAGGGGCAAAACAAAAGGTGCGCATTTGGAAGAGTGTAATCGGCTCGACCCAATACACCTTGGTGTGCTACAAACGACGCACACACTGGAATGTATTTGTGTGTGTCTTGCACACAACTGCATACGCCAGGGAGGGTTACCACCCCCAAAATGTGAAGCGAAACCATACCAGTTGTAAATATAAACTTGCTTCTTCGGCTTCCCAATTAGAGTAGATTGTTCCTCAATAAAGGACAGGGTGTCAAATCCGTACTCCAGGTGCCCAAAGACTACCTACAGGGAATGAACAAATAAATCGGTGCATACATCAAACTCAATCATAATAAAAAAAATTCACAAAAAAGCAAAAGAGCTTAGGGGCTATATCCCACCTACACAAACTCACATGCTTCTTATCGAGCCATGGGCAACTTTTAAAGGTTACAAAAAATTGAGAGTTATTTGTATGTTTGATTCTCGTCTGGCACATGGACAGCACGCCTGTTGGTAGGAAGTGGGGGGAATATAATGAATCGTTCGATGGGTAGAGATAAGTAGGAGTGCCTACGTGGGCATAATAAAATGAAGAAGCTTCTACGAATGTGTAGGGAGGGAAAGAAAACGATCCAAGGAGTGACCCTGAAATGAAA
Organism: Plasmodium fragile; assembly: GCF_000956335.1. Taxonomy (NCBI): domain Eukaryota; phylum Apicomplexa; class Aconoidasida; order Haemosporida; family Plasmodiidae; genus Plasmodium; species Plasmodium fragile. The sequence continues at coordinate 240,641 of NW_012192599.1, read as the reverse complement.
TGTCATTCATATTTGTGCCACTCTGTTAGTTTTTCCTCCGGTGATACCTCTTTTCGAATGCCGGTAGATGAACTTTTCGTTTCGGAAGTACTGTCCATATATGGACTCCCCGCCAAAGCCGTTCCCAAAATTGAAGTCCCCTCCTTGGAACATCTAAAGAGGAGCGGAGGAGGGTGCAACAGTACACATAATGTGTGTTTTGGGTTAGACGCACTAAGGTCAACATGTACATACAAATCACTAGGGGGAATGTTTACACAAGTGCACCTGTAGTAGCTACATGTCTGTCGTAGCCATTTTAGGGTGCCTTACAAAATCTGTGACAATTCTATGAATGGGGGAATTCTTGTACCAGCGTGGTTTCAGGTAGTAGCCCAGGCCTGTCTCACCTTCGAATAAAAAAAAAAAAATATATATATCTGCTAAATGGAAGAAGAAAACGATTTAACATTCTTTCTTAAAAGATCTCTTCCCCCGGTGAAGTAATCACCTGTGCAGAGGCAGCGAAAATTTTCACAGGTGATTGGTAACTTATCCATGAACAGCTGCAAAGGTGGGAAAAAAGGAAACACTCATTAGTTATGCTTTCAAATGGAGGAGAGGTGTGTGGTTTTCGATCATTTTTTTTCTTCCCCCATGTTTTGTTTTGTTCCTTCTGCCTTTGGGGGCTCCTGCCTTTTGGTTAACTCCTGGCTCACCTCAAATATCAGCCTTCCAGCGTTCCTCCCCCCTATGGCAACATCCAAATAAACGCGGGGGTTGGGTATTTTCATCTTCGATAAAAGTAGGGGCTCTCCTAAGAAATGCGTTTCATCTTACCAACCCGGAGGTGTTTAATCAAACAGGCTCAATTAACCTTGTCACCTCCACTATTTTATACATAAATTGCAATTCAGTGTAATGTCCCCCTTTTTTTTGGTTTTTTTTTTTTTTTTTATGTGTTCATTTTTGCTCTATTGCCTCGAATTGCTTCACTAACCACTGGTTCATATGGGCGTGCGGTAAAAAAATGAGCAAACAGAGGTGCGCGCATATCTACATTATAATTTCCCCATTGATACTAAAAATGTGCATCTCTGCTGACGTACATGTTGCACCACTTGGGCAAATTATTTTCGCCTTTTAACCGGTCAGGTAGATATAGCACACAACGGGGAGGGAAGAGTAGAGCGATCATTTGCAAGGGTGTATACATGACACCATTAGATGTGTATACAAAGAATATACTCATGTGCACACATCTGCTGCTCTCCCTACAACAGTACCGAACTCGATGCTTTGCAGGGTCGGGGGAAATTCCCATTTCTACCACCACCACCCTCCCTGCGAACTTCTAACAGGGGAACTTTTTGTACACGCTTAATTGCGTTTATAGTTCCGAATGTTAATTAACACCTTTTTGTGTTATAGCTGGATAGTGAGAAAAACAAACAATAGCATAGTCAAAAAAAAAACTCAAAAAGATGATTTACTAAAAAAAAACATGTTGTATATTTACAGGCATTTGCAACAGTCGCTGAATATTATTGCACACAACTAGAAATACACCCGTAAGAAGTTCTACACGGGGTGACGCATAGTTGCGCGGTGGGGAAGTTCGCGTATGCTAGGGGCGAGCATACTCAGCGGTCAAACGGACATGCAAGGCTACAAAAAAAATAAGTGTAGAGAATGCTTAATTATTGGACGCACACGCCACAAAAGTGGAACATGATGCAACAAAAAGATACAAACACCTTCTCGCCACCCGCGGTGTGCCTGTAAAAAAAAAAAAAAAAAAAGGCTAAAAAATTCTCACACAAAAACTGTCGTAGAGGAAATTATTCAAATGAGCAACAAACAAATTTGAATAATTCCGGTGACACTTGGACAAAACATACATCTGGTTGAAGTAGAAATAAATGAGCGAATTGAAATAATCCAAAAAGGACGTTATATTCATATTGTAAAAAAACTGCTTGGTGAAAAAGTTCACCGTGGTTAGACACAAGTGCCACTGGTAGCACTTCACTTGATCTTCGTAAAGACTGCTCTGCAGTTCATGCAGGAGGTCATTCGTCTCACTCACGTTGAACAAAAATCGGAAGTACAGATTGGTAATCTCCTCCGTCTTTATCAACTTTCCATTAATCTCCATGTTAACGGAGAGCATAATAAAATTTTGGATTAAATTTTTAAATGAAAAGGAAAAGTCCTTTCTCTTTTTATGCTTCATAAAATTATAGTCATTGTGTGCAATGTCCAAATATTCCAATAAATTTCCCAGCCCAGTACACACAACATTTTTGCTGAAAAATTCTTCCAACTTGATGTTATTGCTTAGTACATTTTTAAACAAATTAATGTAGAGGACAAATTTGAATAAAAGTCGAACAATGGTGTAGTGGATGTTTTTTAAATTATTTTTATTTCTCAATTTTTTTATTGGTACTTTTGCTTTGTAAAATTTAAAAAAATACTTCATAAAACTGATATCGTGCAAATATATGCCAAACAAAATGATCACCACTTTTTTAATTTCACTTAAAATCATGTTAAAATAATCTGTTATTACGTACAGCCCACAACTTGAACTTAACATGTCGGAATAAATATACGTTTCATATTTTTTTACATTATGTCCCATTGTTAATGTTCTCGTTAAGGCGCTAAAAATGGAATTGTCCAAGTTAATAAATACTTTATTTAAAAAGCTGATTTTTTCAAAGCCCATAATATTTTTTACATTTTTAAAAAAAAGGCCAAAAATGTTGCTCATCAGTTCGTTTAATTTTTTATGAATAAAATAATTTAAGAAGAAGACATTTCTGTGATTAATTAAAATGTGGTATGTCTTTTCATTTTTTTTTACACATTTTTCTCTCTTCTTTTCCACCTTCCTCGTTATTTTGTCAAGGACTTTTTTTTTTTTACTGCATGAATATCTGTACAGGGAAAAATTGGTCTCGCTTTTCTTTTTCACCTTTCCCATGTTACATTTCGATAACTCCTTGTGCAGGTAGTAGATGCTGTTGTAATTGATCGTTTTTTCTTTTTTCAGCACGTTGGTTATTTTGCCGAGGTATACAACCATGCACGTGTTGTGCCATTTCCACATGGAGGCAGTCTTCTTCTTCTTCTTCGTCTTCCTCTCCCCCTTTTGCACCTTTGGAAGATTCAAAAATTGGTTGCATTCATCTACGTTGATGGTGAACAAATTTCGCTGCTTCTCAATATCGAACTCGTTGCTCGGCATGTCTGTCTGCTTGTTAAAAAAGTAGTGAAAATTTTGGACATTGTTGTCGTGTTGTTCTTCCACTAGACACCTAACTCTATTGCAATACAGCTCGATAAAAATTTCGTTGCATATGCAATCGTTTTTTAATTTATTTTTTTCATTCGCCAATTTTTGGTAGTACGCGAATAAGTCATACAAATCTAGCATACGCACATTTCGAGGCAAATAAAAAATTACATTTTTTGTTAATTTCATGGATTCCTTCAAACAGGAATATACAGTTAACTTTTCCCCCGGAGTGTCTAACTTGAAATTTTTTTTCTTTTTGTAGGATGGTCCTCCCCAGGGGATACTCAAAAAAATTACATCAATTGTATTTTCCCTAAATAAATTTACTATATTAAAAAAATCACACACAATCAAGTCTACGTTGTAATTATAAAATTTGCAATTGTGTTGGCATTCCTTTACTCGCGCAAGTTCGATGTCGGAGGAGATGGTAAAAACGTGAGACGTACTTAAGCTATTTCCGCCCGCGCCGCAAAAGGGGTCCAGATATATTAGCATTTTGTCTGAGTCCCCATTGTTTCTTCCATTGGGCCCACTCGGGGGGATCTCCTCTCCTTCCTTCCCATCAACGTCTTCGCCTTGATCAGCAGGCAGCAGCTCCCCCCCCCTCTCTCCGGTGTCTTTCCCCACCAACACATTTTCATTGTAACGTCTCCTCTTCCTTTCACAAAAAGGCACCGCTCTGTCCCTTCTAACGCTTCCCCTGCGCCTAAATTGCGTCTTCTCCACTGGCATCATGCTATGCCCGATATTCCTGGCAATGTACTCTGGGGTCATGGAGTAAACCATATCCGTGTCTATGATAAAACACCTGTCCTTATTTACCGTTGTCATTATTTTATTCCTCACTAGGTTCCTTTTCCTCGCATAATAATTAATGGGAAAATAATTAATGACCTCTTGGTCGTGCAAATTAAATTTTTGTACATTTTGAAATAAAATGGGCATCTTATATTTGTACGTGTGATTTAAGAGTTCCCAGCTTCTCAGATAATTTAGTTCCCTTGTTAAGGTATCTGTTTTTTTATAGTTTTTCATTGGCTCTGTTTTGTCATATAAATTAATTTTTCTTGCGATTTGAACAAAGTTGTTTCGTATTTCATTGTTTATCACATCTTCTTCTTCCAACTCCAACACTGTGTAGTAACTCGGGTGAACCAGGAAGCACAGGTTCAACGTTTTATCGCTGTCTCGGGGGTCGTTGAAATTTTTGTACGTTTTTCGAATCATCTTGTTCTCACCTTTCAGGGGGTTACGTTGTGGGTCGACAACCTCGTGCCTCCGATTGGGCAGCTAACCGATGAGATGATCATCCCAACGAGGAGGTTTTCTAACAGATTGACACACACGAGCGGCTTTCTTTTCTTTTTTTTTTTTCTTTCTCCTCGCCCATTTGCGTACTCTATGTTAACTCTCCACCTTTTCCTTTTTTCATTTACAAACGAACGGGGAAAGAAGCAGAACTGCACAGAATTGGCAACCCTTGGGGGGGTATCAGAATTAAATTTATTTTACAAAAAAAAAGAAAAGTAAAAGAGCGTAAATTTGTATATATTCATTATATATACAGGCATGTGCAAACTCACAACAATGTTTATAAAAAAAAATCGAGTATTGTTATGTTCTCATTGTTCTCTTGCAATATTGATAACAAGTAAAAAATATTCCTTCTTTACAACTAATTATTTACTTTTTTTCTTTTTTTTTTTTTCTGTAGGGGGGCAACCTTCTGCTTTTTGGGTAAAAACGGCGTAAAAGTGGACGTTAAAAAAAAAAAAAAAAAAAAAGGAGCGTATTTTCTATATATTTTCCCAAAATTGCAACAACAAAAAAAGGCAAGCAATGATTTGCACAAAATGGTTGGGCAGCTGTTCATACATCGATTATGCAAATAGAACAACACATTAGATTTACCTTCCCAGGTGTACTTATCCATTTGAACTCATCTTTTGAAGGGAAACCAAAAAAAAAAAAAAAAAGCATCCATCATGTTGCTACGTGTGTGTATTCCCCCATACCCCTTCACCCGAAAAATCACATTGATATCGTTTCAGAAGAAATTAAAAAGGAGGCCGTGCGTTTGGCCTGTGTTCTTTGCACTCACAATGTGCACAACTTATCTTTAAAAAAAACATTGTAAAAAGATACATCACCCAAATGAGTGTGGCGTGCCTTTTACAACAGCGCCTTATTGTTCGCCAAACGAATGAGTTGCAAAATAGTAACATGGCAACGCATTTTTATTGAGTGCACGCACAATAAATATATATACACATGTGTATATTTTTTTTTTCGTCTTTATATGTGCACTTATGATCGCACTTAAAGGACCCTCTTCTTCCCCCTGCTGTCCACCTCACAAACCTGCACCCACCACAACACAATTTAGGCCGTTACTACTTTTTGCAATTCCACTCGTTCGAAGCGCAAACACATATAAGTGAAGCGCGTCCAAGTGTACATAAATATATACACCACAAGCCCACATAATAGCAGTTGAAGGTACACATTTTTGAAGGATTAGTTTTGCCATGCAGAAGCAAAGATGTGTCTTATGGTGAACAAGAAAAAAAAAAAAAAAAAAGGGCTTCTCACCCACTGTGGAACTATTTTCATATTTAAAAAAAGGGACACTTACACGAAAGGGTGTACACGGGGTACGCAAAATTGGGCAAAGCTTCAACACGTCAACGTGTCAACGCGACAAAAAAATAATAAAATAAAAAAATAATTACATATAATAATTAAGTAAACAGATGGATACTTATACGAATGACTAATTCAATCCCGTTGGGTTGAAAATACCACGAACTGGGCACGCAATCCCCCAGGCACACTACATAGCTCCTCATTTCGCCTTTTTTCCCTTTCCCTTTTGAACAAAATTGTGCTTCGTAGCCGGTTTTAACTCCTTCAAATCTGGGGTCGAATTTGTTATAATGCAGTTTCCCAATTCGTCCACCTGCACATAAAAAAAAAAAAAAAAAAAAAAAAAAGAGGTATCCATGTGCGTGTCCATTTATCCCCATTTCGCAGAGATGAAGACGCCTACTGCAAAGTTTGTTTTCTCAACAGAAGGCACTCTTGCGCAACGCTTATTAGCACTCCTCATGAGACACGTCAAATAAGATCCCCTCTCATGGTAGTAAAGTTAAAAAAGTGGGTGGATAAAATATAGGGTTGTCATACCGATATATTTTTGATGAGCTCCTTTTCCTTTTCTTCAGTTGACATTTTCAAAAAGTACGAAATACACGATTCCGCAACCTTCCCCTTTTTAGCATTTCCAGGGACAAGTTTCACCTTGTACTTTTGATTCTACAAACGGTATGAGGGAGGAACAAGAAAAAAAAAAAAAAAAAATATATGAGGACCTTGTGGTTACGTCGCATAACTTAGCAGTCACATTCATTTTTTCCCAAACGGCTGCTGCATTTTTACCTGAATGGCTGAATAAGGCGCACACATCGGAATTGCAAATACCAAGTTATCTCCTTCCTTGGGGGTGCACACCAATTTCTTTAATTCGCTCATTTTGTCCTACGAAGGGGGGGAAAAGTGGGTGTTCGCTTGACGTCTGATTCGGGCCACAGAAGTGCGTCCATCGGGGTTCCCTCTGTTTTATCCTCCAAGGCATTCATTAAATGTATAACAAAACGCTCACATATATATGCACATAAGTATGTGTTTTTTTCCTGTACCTTCATTTCCTCCTCATTTATTTCCTCAAAATTGATTGAGACTTCCTTGGGGCTCTTATATTTGTTTTCCTTCTCCGCCGCATTACTCTCCACGTTCTCCACTTTTGTTTTCTCGATCTCGTGCTTCATCTGCAAAAGGGGGTTTCCAGAAATTTGCATGAAGGATGTCGGTGAATGGACCGATTAGTGGACAGACGTGGTAACATCACATTGCAAAAGAGGAGTACACACTTTACACACACGCAGCTGCATGCATATATTCGTCCCCTTTTTTTTTTGCTAACCTTTCTTGCCCCAATTATCTTCATGTGCAGCTGCCTTTCCTCGTCGTCGTCATCCTGTTCCCGGTACTTTTTCTTCATCCGCTTCTTTTTCGTTCTTGCTCCTCTCAACAAGTGCACGCAACTCTGAAAAAGAAAGAAAAAAAATAGAATATATATTTACGTTTTTTTTTTTTTTTTTTTTTTTTGTCAGATGGTGGGCACGTTCCCCTTTTGCTGCAATTTTACCACTTCATTACCTTATCCTTTTTTTGGTCCTTCACAGTTCCGTTGTTAACAGAAACATTTTGTTCCTTTATGGCATTTTTTTTGGCCTTATTTTCACTTTGCTTATTTGAATTATTTTTACTTTTTTTCTCTTCATTACTTTCATTCGATGCTCCGTCTACATAACTTCCATTTTCATTATTTCCTTTTTGCCCACGTTTATTTCCACTGGATTGTGCGTTTCCATCATGGCTAGCATCACTGTCGCTGTCCCCTCCATCCCTGTCCGTTTGGTCATCGCTGTCGGACTCGCTGCTCTCCTCTGATTCGTCGCTTTCCTCATAACTTCCTCCATCATCGTCGTCGTCCTCTTCTTCGTCATCCTCATCGTCATCATCATCCTGATCATCGTTTTCGTTGAAATTTTTCTTCCCCTCTGGTGCCACCCCTAGGTCACTACTTCCGTCTCCGCTATTCTCTTCTTCTTCTTCCTCCTCCTCTTCCCCTTCCACATCCTCGAGCAGCTTGCTCAAATCCATTTTCACAAAACCAGTTGCTTTGCGAGGTCTGGCTGGTCTGGAAAAGCTCGACGACTCTGGGTCCTTCACAGAAACAGATTTTCCATCCTGCGGAGTAAAGGTAACTTTCTTCTCCTTTTGCTTATTACTTGAGGTCACGTCAGTGCCCCCTACCATTTGCTGTTCCAATTTGTCTGTGTCTTCTTGTCCTTCGTCAGACTTCTCCTCAAGATCGATCTCCTGCAGCAACTTGCTAACATCCATTTTGACGAAGCCTGTTGGCTTGCGCGATCTTACTGGCCTAGGCACATTCAGCGATTCATTTTTCTCGCCTTGCACATACACATTTTGGTAACTGAAGGAGACGTTTTTTTTCTTCACATTAGTGCTCAGTGCACCTTCGCAAAACTTTACTTTCGGTGTCTCTTCCTCATGTCCGTCCTCTGCGTTGAGGCCACTCTGATAATTCGAAGAGCTCGTTTCGTCTGTATGGCCAGAAACATCCCCCGCACCAGATGCACACGCCTCGTCGGATTTCTCCTCATTTTCTATCTCCTCCAACAACTTGCTAACATCCATTTTGACGAAGCCTGTGGGCTTTCGCGACCTAACCGGCCTCGGCACGTTGAGCGACTCATGCCTTTCGACGTAAATGTGTTCATCCTCAGAACTGAAAGAGACACTTTTTTTTCTTGTGCTAGATTTACGCGAGCTCTCACAGAACGTTACATTTTTCTTTTCCTGCTTGTCTCCCTTATCTCCGTCCTCCTTCGTGTCCATATCTGAATTACTCACAGAGGTCACCTGGGTCACCTCATTCTCTTCACTTGCGTCTCCTTCATCCTCAAAACTATGCTCCTTCTCTATCTCCTCCAACAACTTGCTAACGTCCATTTTGACGAAGCCCGTGGGTTTGCGTGACCTCACTGGCCTGGGCGCATTCAACAAGGGTTGTTTTGCATCACCAATGGACTCATCCTTTGAAGTAAAGGAGACACTTTTTTTCTGACCCTTTCTTTTTCCCGCTTCGAACATTGTAACTTTGGTGGAGGTGCCTATCTGCGCGATTGCGTCCTCAATGTTGTCCTCTTCGTCCTCCTCTTCCTCTTCATCCTCTTCTTCCCCTTCTTCTTCCACCTCGTGCTCTTTCTCTATCTCCTCGAGAAGCTTACTTACGTCCATCTTTACAAACCCCGTACCCTTGCGCAATCTCGAGGGTCTTAGCAATGTGGGACTTGCTTCCTCATCATCGCTTAAAAAGGCAACTTTTTTTGCCTTCCCGTCCTCTGCTTCAAACTCTCTCTTCCTATCATGGCTACTTACGGATAGGTGGTCGCGCAGTTTCCCCTTTACCTTCTTATTCAACTCGGAATCATCTGAGTCTTCATCTTTGAAGGTCACTGGGGGGGCCCCGCACACCGTGCACTCGACAAAAATGAAGGGGGTCTTTCCTTTTTCCCCTTCACACAAATAATCCTTTACACAGTTATTTCCAAGCTGTTCAATCGACCCTGCCTTCATAAAGTTAGGAGAAAAGAATTTCTTCAATTCCATCCCATTACTACCCACCTCCATATGCCTTCCCAATCTTCCAAATGACCCATCATGCGTAACATTGCAAATCATATCCGGGATGTCTTCTACATATAATCTGAGACGTGTCCTATTTCCCTTCTGTTTAAACCCTTTATGTGAAATAAAAAAAGTTACAGCATCTTTTAACCTTCTGAAGAAGAGGCGCAAAATGGGGAAAGCTTTTTCCAAAGTTGGATCCCCCAAGGATGTGTGCATTATCAAAACGTCGCAATAAGTGTCCAGGAAGAAATACATATAAACGTTGCAGATTATGAATAGCAATTTTTTGTAAGTCCTCTTCACAGCTGTGCACAGGTTGCAGCATTTTAATAAATGCCCATTTCTATTACGTATGAAAGAGTTAAGGACTGTTCTGTATTTACATTCTTCAGAGAACAAGTTAGCAGACACCCATCTTAACAACCCTTTCACAATAGAATAATCGTAACTGTACACGATTCCTAATTTTTCCAACAGGGGAAAGATGTGATCGAACTTTTTCTCAAAATTACGATTCAACGGATTTGTTCTGTTTCTATCTGGAAGGAAGAAGCGAACAAATAAGTTGTATAAAAATGTTTTCCTCCTTTCACACCTTTTTAAATGCCCCCTACATGCCACATTTCGCTTAACGCTGCTATTCACACACTTCTCATCCTTTATATTTTCTGGCGCATCATGCAATTTGAAGCACGTGTTCGATGTTGAAGAGGAGGTAAATGCGACCGACGTACTACCACTATTATGCGCGTGTGTACCCTTAGTAAGAACCGTCGCAGTGATTAAACTTCCCTCCGTTGGACCCGTGTAATTATTACCAGCTTGCATGCAATTCTGTCCATTACGGTTATCCATAAGGGCATCCCTCACAACTGCGTGATCCACGTCGCTGCTCCTCTTTTCACAATCATTTTCGAATTTTTTCTCCGTGTCATCCAAATTGTCGTCTTCATTATTGTCCATCACAACATTGTCCACCTGAAAAATTATACACAATCCCATTTCCAGCTTGACATGCGGCAAGTAATTCTTCTTCCCCCTGATTACAAAGGACCCCGTTTTTAAGTATTCCCCTGTTGGAGCCGATTTACTAACTTGATGGTAGTGCACCCACCAAGCAGAAGTAATAATTTTATTATTCCAAGCAGAACTTCTACAAATAGCTAGCTGGCCAGCCTCGGACAGAGTTTTCTCTGGAATGGGAATATCCTTATGAGGATTTTTAATAATACATGTCGAAGCACCATGAATATCTGCATGTACATAAACATCATTCTTTTGAAAATACCTTCTAAACAATATTTCATTTTGTAAAGCATCCCTCCCAGCAATAACTAAATAATTTTCCGACGAGATAAACCAATGGAACTTTTCAAACCAATAGACTTTTCTTAACTTTTGAATTTGACCAACTGTCTTGTTATGTTTTCCCTTTTGTTTATTTTCTTTTTCTTTTTTTTTTTTTTTCTCCACTTTTTTTACAGCAAAATTGGTGGATATTTTTGTTTTCCTGATTTTTTCTTCTGCTTTCTTTCGTAGCTTCTGATAATCTTCTACATTCCCGTACACAGAATTGTTTAAATTTATGGTAACTGCGATCCTGCCGTTTGTTGCAGCGTCCTTATTGGATGCTTTCCCTTTTGACTGTTCTTCGCTTGATTCACTAGAAGGGTCGTCGCTTCCCTCTTCGTTTTCCCCCTCGTCATCTAACAGCAACTCCATTTCACAATTGTTGAAATTGACGGAGCTAATCCGCAGTGCTATAGGATGATTCTGCTTCTTAAAAAGTTTAATATGCTCCCAAATTTTTTCCCAATTGGCATTCGTCGCCACTGCGGCACGCATTAACTGTATGGCTTGTTCAACCAATTCGTCGTTCATTTGAATTAGCGAAATTTTTTTCTTCAACGAACTAACCTCCTTCTCTAACTGTTCAATTCTCCTTTCATGGTCTAACTTAATTTTATCCATTTTGGTAAGAGATTTTTTAATCTTAATCACTTCCTGCTGCTTGTCGTACTTGGACAATTCCATTCTGCTGAAATACGTGTCTACGCATTTATTAAAGTCATCAAAATGGACGACTTGCAGTTTTTGTTCCTCCACTTTATTTTTATGGTTGTTCAAAATGATTGGGGAGAACTCTGTAAATATGATCTCTTCACCACTTTTGTCTTCCCCCTTACCATCATTCGGCTTGGCTTCAATGTTCCCTTCGTCACCCACACCATCCGTTTTATTCTTTTCCGCTTTTTTCCCCTTTTCTCCACCTGTACAAGCAAAACCGTAGCCCTTCACACAACTCCCCTCACTGCTAAAACTGTTCAGCACGAATAGCGCCTCATTTATCGCTTTGAACAGAATATGTGCCAATTCACTCAAGCTGTATTTCTCCAACGAATCAGAGGGGTTCACATCACATGCGATTAACGAATGGACAATTAGATCGCTATGGGCAAACACAATAAGTTTGCTAGCTAAATTAGTTAACGTTTTGAGTTTCTTCATCTTTGTACCTTTCTCATTATCGCTGCAAATGGGGGTGCTGATTTTTTTATTCGAGCTGTTGTTCAATTTTCCTGATGTTTTATCCTGCACACGTTTGGTACTTTTGAATTTGGCGTTACTGCTCCCCTTATTTTTTGCTTTACCCTCACTACCTGGGTGTACTTCTTCCTCAATGCCATTCTTTACAATTCCCTTCCTTGTCCTACCATCATTATTATTGTTACTCCCCTTTTTGCTGACTGTGGCTTTTTCGTCTGCACCCTTGGCGCGTTCATCAGAAATCGCTTTATTTTGTGCCAACCCAACATTCTTGTCTTCCACCGAGATATTTTGAAACTCATGCGAGATGGAGATATTACCGCCCTCACCAACTACTACATCTTTAGACATGGAAGAAGCATCCTCAAGGGTGACATTGTTATAAAGAAGCATTATTTCATTAATACTCTTCTTTACATTTTCCATATCGACTACCTCCAAATTTTTGTGCAGCAAGATGGATGTGTGTTCCTCCACATTGTACACATCATTAATATTATATTTTTTTCCGATAGCATCATTGCTCTTCAAAATGGATAATACTTTATAATTATTGTCTGTAAGGATAATATTTCCAGCAATGTATAACTCCACAATGAGATGGCATGCTTTATCATCGAATCCAAATTGAATGTCAACCACTCTGTCTCCTCCCAGTTGGCTTATGTTGGTAATTTTTCTAGATCTCAAATGTTTTCTTAACTTCATAGTAAATGCTGATGGCATCACATCTTTTTCCCTTTTCCATTCTGTTATATGAATTCTCTTTTCAGCTTCCACCAAAAAAAAATACTTTTGCTCCTTTTTCGAGCATTTTAAAACGTAAATTTTGTTGGAGATGTTATAAATGTTCGTTACTACACATCCGACAATGATGTTTTTGCACAGAGTGATTATCGCGCGTATATCCAGGGCTGTCAACCTTTGTTTCGCCATCCTTTCTCCACGATGTCTGTCCCTACTTCGTGTTCACGCCTGTCCTTGTTTGAAATTTGAGTCTTACAGCGCTTCAATGCTCCAAGGAAGTAAACACTTCAACGCACCAGTGCATAACGTACAACTATTTTTTATCAACTGGTTTGTCGAAATTTCTCAATGGGCACTGTTAAAATATTTAATACCCATGGGGGCTGAAAGAAATCATTACCCCTATGGGGATATTTTACATACAACTAATTTTTCCACTTCACAATTGTGCTTTTTTGCTTTTTCCTGTAGAAAAAAACAAACAAATTGATGAAATATCTTACTGGGCGCTCATCAAACGGGGGTTATGTTTCTTTTTTTTTTTTTTTTTTTTTTTTTTTTTT
>NW_012192599.1:222490-226802 GCF_000956335.1 Plasmodium fragile | reverse complement strand
CCTTGTCACCTCATTTGACCTAAAACTGCTCTAAACGCTGGGTGTACATTTTCAATACACTCAATTATGACCGCAGTTTTTTTTTTTTTTTTATGCTGTGTTTATTCTTTCTTTTCAGCCGGATTATCTTCTACTGTTATGTTTGTGCCGTTTTTGTAATTCCTCTCTCCAATTTGCACTCGCAAAAATTACAAATCGGCGAAATGTATGCAAGTACACGTATGAATATGTACATATATATGTGCTTATATGGACAAAACACGCAAACGTGCGATGTACATGCGGGGGATTTTTCCGTACCATTAAATATTTATATGCAAACTGCCGCATACAAACGTACGCTCAAAAGGTGACAAAATGAAACAAAGTAAAAACCGTAGCATTTGCCAAAAAAAATAATAATGTACTTCCATTCGAGCAATGTTATAAAGAACATGCCTTGCTTCTAATTAATACAAAAGAAAAAAAGTTGTGTACAATGTGCGCAAGGAAAAAAAGGCTATTCGTGAAAATAAGCGCACACTTTAACACAACTATGGCGGTGAACATTTATCATAATACACCTTATCGTTGCAGCGCAGTAGTTTTACCCACTGTTACGAAATTTTGACACACGGCTACCACATATTTTAGGCACATATACAATGAGCAATGCTGCCAAATGCTGCTCCATATAGCCATGATGAAAAAAAAAAAAAAAAGCAACCATAACAAAAAAGGATGATGCATGTTGAGTCTAAAAATGTAACTAAACAGGTCTGTTTCGCTGATACAGCAAAACATGGTGGCACTGTCTATTTGGCGCAATATTTTTCTGCTTAAATGTGTGTATTCACTGTATTCGCTCATTTATTTATCCAATCATATGCGTTGGTCTTTTTCTCTTACCTTTGTAATGATGCGAAGAAAATTGTAAAAAGGGTAGAGCTCAAAAGGGGAAAAAAAGTTCAGTCCAGTTTGTCATATAAAACTTCGGATAGTTATGCGCGCCCACACCACATGGTGATGTTTGAAAGAGGTCTTATGCACACCAGGCGAAGGTATGTCCTCACCACTACAACTTTTGTGAGCGCTGGTATTATTTGCTCCTTTCAGTTGCACTAACAATTTAATCAGGGCATATGTTGTGCGCATGTTGTGTGAGTTACAATTGCACACAACGGGATGAAGCAGTCATATAAATTTTGTATGTATTGTTTTTTACATAAAAATACAATCAATTTTTTTGCACGTGTGTTATTAGCTTCCAAATCGTTCAAATAAAAGCATTTAAGTGTGAAATATTGAAGTTATTATTTTCTATGTTTCGTGAAAGGGGGTCTGTGACTTCGTCTTTTTTTTTTTTTAAAGTAGTAAAATAATAAAATCCCCTTTTGCTTTAAAACAGGATTTTTCTTTTTCCTTAAGCGTATTTTTTACTGTTCATAAAATACATGAACGGTTCATAACTTTTTGCATATTTAACTATTTTTTTTTTTTTTTTTGAATGCAAAAAAAGCTACCTCATGTAGACAAAACCTTGGTTCGTCTTTCCAGGGGGATAAAAAATTGTGGTTATCCTTTAAAATTTGAAAAAGGCCACTTTTGCATTCCGCCGGGGGCAAAATGCAGCTAAGAAATTGTGTCAGTTGAGTTGTTTTAAGTATATGGATAACTTTAAGTGCATAACCTTATGCATATCGACCAAATGACGGAAACGCGCATGCTTGTGGAAAGACCGTATACAGATTGAGAACAAATTGCCTGTATCTCGTTAATCATATTGTAGGGGGAAAAAGAAACTATTTCACATTTACACCAAACGTGCACAGGTGCAAAGAAGAACATAAAGGTCTACACAAGGGCGTTTTTTTTTAACAAAAGCGCAAACATACATATGCGCTGGCACGTATTTTGTAAGGATGTAAAGCCTCCCCGGGGACTAATATATATAAGACGCATAAAATGGAGATAAATATTTGGTCAACACGTTCGCTCCGCAGCAAAACCCATATCAAGTCTTATTCAAGCAGCAATGCTACCAATCATTAACACCATGGAGGTCACATTCCACGTTTATATTTATGTCCCCATTCTTATGCCTTTTTTTCGATGATGGATTAATCATATTCATAGCAAAACTTTTGGGCATAGCGGGGTTGGTCATATACAATGCCCACTGGTATGCACGTATAATTTTACGCGGTCAATGTGTCAACGGACAAAAGGGACTCACACTTTTTTACGTCCATATAAAACCAAATAATATGTACCATTCCTGCAGTTTTACCCCCAACTGAGCAAAGAAAAAAAACATTTATTTCATTTTTTTCGCCGCGAGGAGGAAACCCTGCGCTTGTAGATAAAATAAATGTTGTATACAAATCAGCAAAATTCGAATGAATATTTTTAAAACAGCGTTGCACTTACGCGACGTTGACTTTTTCAAAATCGTACGACTTTGGTGGCACCCCCGTCGGAATTTTTCCTGCAGTTAGCGCGTGACTTAAAATATAATAAAAGGGAACCACAGAAAAAAAAAAAAAAAAAAAAAATAAATGAATTAAAAAATAATTGCTTAAATCACAGTTAAGCTAGTTAAAAAAAAAAAAATTGGAAAAATTTTTCATCCTGGGATATGACTCTTGAAAAGAATGCAAACACGCCTTTGCAATGTACGCAAAGTCGTATGTAATATTTTTTTCCCATTTAAGAAAAAGTATCCAAATATGCCCCTAGTCACATAGTGAAGAGAAAAAAGCAACAACGATGGCATTAAAAGAAAAAAGCGCTTTAAACAAGAAAAAAAAATTAGGAAGCTCAAAAAAGGTTAAGAAGAACAATGGACTGAAGCTAAAAAAGGGATCACTACTTAAGAAGAAGAAAAAGAACAATAACAACAACGACCACGAAGACGACGACAATAGGGAGATGGACAAATTAGATGAGTTGTACAAACTGGAAATTAAAAACTACCAAAAAAAGGGAAGGAAGAGAAAAAAGCAATATAATGCAAGTGAAGAGGAATTAGACTCCTCAGATGATAATTGTGACCTTCTGAATAACGACTACAGTGATATAGAAGAAATATCCAATCAAGTTAAAGAGCAAGTTAGCTTATATAAATTTTTACTAAGAACGAGAATATTAACGCAAAAGGTTTTGTGCCTATCGAATAAACTCCCCTTATTACCATTCGTTGCATATAATGAAAAATTAGAAGATAAGGAAAAACAAAATAAAAACGGACATGTCCAAGGTGCAGAAAATTGCACCACCGTTAACGATTCGCTAAGTGATATACACGTTAATGAAGAAAAATTAAAAAACGATATTGGTGAACTACTAACCGTGTTACATAATTTGCTAAAAAATAAATTCATCAAGTCAGATATTCCAGTAAATAAAAACGCCTACAACGACGTAAACATAATTTGTGATGAAGATGATAAACCCTTTTTCGAAAAGAGGACAAAACTATATGAGCAAGATACAACCGAAAGTGAGAAGAAACTTTTTTCAGTAATTGATACATGGTTTAAATACTCCAAAAAAATGTGCTTAAACTATTTTGACATTATGCACAAAATAACCAAAATAAGTTCCGTGAAAAGTTTAAAAACGTATGAACAGCCTATTTCTTCACAAATCAGTCAAGTCATGTTTGACCTGCCTTCCTTGATTCAGAGTTCCTGTCCACAGACCATAAATTATCATGTTGTGGGGAAAGGACTCTACGACCACCTCTACGGTGATGAGTCAAATTTTAACTTGAGCCAATACATTTACGACGACGAGGTGAGATGGACGATGCGCACTTGCTATATACCATTCGCATGTGTGCTTCATTTATTTGCAATTATGTTGCTAGGAAACACCCCTACATTGTTACACTCCCCCTTTCGCGTTCTTCATTCCTCCATTTTAGGTTTACTACAAGAAGTTTCTCCTGAACGCTATCCAAAATTTGAAGGATAATCAGTAATAATGAGCGAATGTTGTGTGTGCTCACCCAGGCTGTGTGTTTGGTGGCATACCAACGCACAAGTGTAAATGGTACACGCACTCATATCCTTACTTATGTACCACCACCACCCCTTTTTTCCACGCAGGGAAGACAGCGAATTGTTGAAATCACAACGGGAAATTTACAAAATAAAAAAAAAATGTAACAAGAAAAAATGAGGAAATGCAATTGTTGCCTTTTGTGTATTTGCGCAATTTTTTTTTTTTTTTTTTTTTTTTTTTTTTGTTACCCCCATTTTATATATATTCAGTGTAATGCATAATATTACACAATATCATATGTGTACTTTTTTTTTTTTTTTTTTTT
>NW_012192599.1:219880-221218 GCF_000956335.1 Plasmodium fragile | reverse complement strand
TTTTTTTTTTTTTTTTTTTTTTTTTTTTTTTTTGTTACCCCCATTTTATATATATTCAGTGTAATGCATAATATTACACAATATCATATGTGTACTTTTTTTTTTTTTTTTTTTTCCCTGCAGATGAAAGCAAGCATGTGAACAAGGGCAAAATCACATCTTTTGACCCCATTCCCAAATTAGTGAATTTCATGGTGAGAAAATAAATACGTGGATGAGGCGGCATACCTTTGTTGTGCCTTGCGTCACGTGACTACAGCGGACGCCTCTCATCTTGAGTGCACATATATTCTTGTGTTGATAATGTGTACACGCTTCTCTGCAATACCACACTTGTTAACTTTTGGTTCATTTTTTTTTATATGCCCCTTTTCCCTTTCTTTCTTTCTTTTTTTTTTTTTTTTGTACACTGCAGCTACCGGAACCGCGAGATAGCAGAATCGAGAGCACCTACGATTATATGGACAACCCCGAACTTGTGGAAGTCCTTCTATCATCCCTCTTTCAAAGTTAAATTTTTTGTTTGTTTGTTTTATTATTTTTTATTTTGTTTCCACTTTGTAAAACACGCTCAATCTCAATGCGCGTTTGTTTTGGTGTACATGCTTTTTATGTACTCAATTTTTCATCAAAAAAGTCTACCTCTTTTTTTTTTTTTTTTTTTCAACTTAAAACTGAAACAAATCTGCCGCTTTGCTTTTATTCACGCTCAAATTCGTTCAGTAAAAAAAAAAAAAACGATGCTTTGGCGCACGGAAATGCCAGAAGCGTAAAAACAAAAAACTGGCCAAAATTGTAAATAGAGGCTTGCTATATAATAGTTGTTCCTTTGAACTATTTTTTATCAACAATTTCGAGGCAATCCATTTATGGTTTTACTTTTTACTTGTTCACTTTCCCGTATACGTGTACAAGATATAAAAAGCATGCCGGCGCATACGAGCATGGACAAGAACATACCTGAACAATTGCAAGAAAAATACTATAGCGGTACAGGGCCGTGCAAAATATTTAAGGTACAATATTTTATATAAATTATATTAGGCACTGGCCAATGCGGCGTCTCAGATGCGGCATCCAATAAACATCCTCGATGCCGAGTTTTTCTTTATGGCATTAATGCAACCTCTTTAACGAAGGGGAAAAAAGTCTTGGCCATTTGGAAACGCCATTTTTTTATTATATTTGTTATGATCCAGTTGAAAGTTTCTTTTTTTGTAATTTTTTTTTTTTTTTCTTTTTTGCGTCAGCGGACGTGTTTAAATCATCCAAAAGAGTAGAAGACTTTCTCTGAGTGTTGTAGCTTACCAAGCGAAAAAAAAAAAAAAAAAAAAAAAA
>NW_012192599.1:214684-217349 GCF_000956335.1 Plasmodium fragile | reverse complement strand
GACGATAGGGAAGACCCCAATTTACCAAGCGAAAAAAAAAAAAAAAAAAAAAAACGCCTACGTACAAGTTTATACGTATATGTATATATATATGTACGTCCTTATGTGTGTACATATTCGTCGCGAGGCGTAGCGAGCACTCTTTTGGAACCCAAGCCGAGGTGGAGAGGCCACCAAAGAGAAAGGAATAAATGAAGGAGCAAAACTGTTACGAAATAGTTGTTAAAAATGAGTCGGAGAACGTACAAAAACATGTTGCGGGATGTCTGGAAAGGGTGAAAATGGTAAACGCCCATTTGATAAAAAAATTTGCCTCCATTTTTACTACATACCCGTACGCAGCGTTAGGCTGTTACGCTGTCACGCTGTCACGCTGTCACGCTGTAACGCGGACATGCATGCTAAACCGCAACCCTCGGTGTACAATACCCCCGTTCTTGACCCGACCCCCGCTCCATTATAAACCTACCGCTCACTTTTTTTTTCCCAAAGGGAAATGTAAAAATCGTAGGAAAGCAACATGGAATTGCCAAGGCGTTCACTCTGTTGGAGTTGTTGAAAAAGGAGACCAAGGAAATGAACCACAACATACGATACAAAAACTTGAAGGTAATGGGACGAGCGATGCGGTTGCAGCCGTTTAAGAGAGCGCGTGGCGATAATATGCCTCTTACCTATATGCGTATGTATGTACCTACGTACCTGTGTGTATATATTTACATACACGTGTACATATGCCCCTCCCCACTGTAGGCCACCGGACCTGATAGAAGAAGATCCCTCGAAATTAACATATTCCTGTCTCTGCGAAATTAGGGCACATCGTTTACCCCTTCATCACCCTCCGCTTGTTTCTGTTCATTTTTCTACCTTTTTTTTTTTTTTTTTTGTGCCACTCTGTTTTTTGTGTTTTCTCCCCTTTGGACCTGCCCCGCCCTTGGGGTCTTTTTCCCACTCCCCCCCTTCTCGTTTTCTTTTTTTGTAAATCATTTGTCATTTTCTACAGTGGACAATTTGTACGGCGAGATGGAATGATCTTTGAGTTAATAATATTCCCTTGCGTTTTTAAAGTTTTTGTAAACCGCTGAGTCTTATTTTTCGTGACTAGGAATATCAATCGTACTGTAAGTATTTTTTCATGTTCCCTTCCCCTCTGCGTTTTTACATTTGTGCCTGCTTATGTATTTGGCGTAACGCCTTACGTATTCTTGTGTTACATGTTCCTTTTTTTTTTTTAAATATTGCTCCACTGTAATGCTCTTTAACAATTTTGTAGAATGTTCAAATGGCCCTTTCCCATATTGTGCGAATTTAGCATGAAGGATTAAAGGTGTCGTAAAATTAGGGTTTTCTTTTTTTATAAAAAAAAAAAAAAACGTGAGCAGCGTCGTGCCTATGTGCACATACCCGCACGAGGACACTTGTACACTGCACATTTTTGCGTAACGTTGTATGACTGCGCAAGGACGTTGCTCGTTAGGCAGCAAGTAGGACCCCGCGTCCAATCCCCTCCCCCCCAGCGCACACGTACATATGGTCTCAAATACAATTATGGTAAACCTTTTCATGCGTAAAAAGTTGTATCCCTTACGCAGTTGCCCCACACAGGTTGCTTTTCACCCTTGTAGAAAACTACATCCAACACGTGAATGAAAGAATGGTGATTTGATGTCCTCACAATTGCATATTCAGGTTTTCACCCGTAACATATCACACCATGTTGAGTTATATTCCTTATGGCAGACCCCCGAAATTGGTCATATGGGTCACTTTTCCTTTTTGGATAAGGACATATTACAAATCATTCCCGTACCCACATAAAAAGATACCATATGTATATTATAAAACAAAAACAGCGCTTCGCCTTTTAGCTAAACAGTGCTACCTCGTGTTCTCCTCTTTAGAGCACCCAACGAAAAGAATTCAAAATGGTCTGTAAACTTTAAACCACACAAAAACTAACATGTAGAAAAACCGTTGGGGTGCAGAAGAAAGATTTTTTTTTTTTTTTTTTTTTTTTTGAACGCAATGCTTAATTTAATAAGTTTGATGTGTGCACTAAAAGCTGTACATATGTGTTTATCATGATAATATTTTTAAAATAAAAAAAAAAAAAAGAAAAAGAAACTGCAATGTGATACACATGGAATTGGAATAGCTAAAATAAGTAAACATATAAAAATGTATTCTTACTTATTTACTTTTATTTACTACACTTATATTTGTTTATTCATGTTCATATACACCATGGATAAAAAAAAAATTATAACTTTTGAAAAATTTTAAAACGTTATGCTTCTATATTAACTTTAAAAAAAAAAAAAAAAAAAAAAAAAAGAAGAATCTTAAAATAATAAAAACTTGTATTTCAATTTTTAATATTTTATTTTAAAAAAAAAATACCTCATCGTTTTTTTTTTTTTTTTTTTTTTCGTACACTGATGTATCAATTATGTATGTTTAAACTTTTTCTACACTTCTTCTTCACGTGCGGGTAAAGTTTCTATCAAACTTTAAAATTGCGCATTTATTATTAATAAAAATCAGTACCTATCAAGAGATATATATATATATATGTACATAATCTGTTGTATAAATTCCATGTTTTTTTTTTTTTTTTTTTTTTTTTTTTTTTTTTTTTTTTTTTTTTTTTTTTTTTTTTTTT
>NW_012192599.1:202894-212434 GCF_000956335.1 Plasmodium fragile | reverse complement strand
TTTTTTTTTTTTTTTTTTTTTTTTTTTTTTTTTTTTTTTTTTGTACGATATAATTTGGCTGATCGCCATGTTGTGTTTCTTATCAAATGTTCGTACTGCAACATACTCGTGTTTGCACATTATTATATGTACACCCAATTTGTGTAATATTTTTTTTTAAGCTGTTAAAAAAGTTCACACTTTACATGGCCGTAACAAAAATGACAAGGCCAACATATCCTCACGATTCGCGTTGCGTCATTCACAGTTGCGCGCGTGTGTGCCAAATGTTTCTTTAAATTTATGCCTTCATTTTCGTTTTTGCGTATTCGACCTTTTCCCTTTCGTATCTGACTTTATCTTCCTGTGCTTTTTTTTCATAGGGAGCCTTTTCTCGCTCGTCTAATTTATTCCAGGCTTCTCCAATCATCTTGCCAACAGTAGCGACGTCTTTGCTTAGATCAGGATCTCGACTTATAATCTCTGCTCTCTTCTCTTTTGCAAAAAACATGTACGCTGACAACGATCTCTTTGGTGCATGTGGATCCTTCTTGTTCTTTCTTCGTTTGCGCACCTCCTTGCCTCCCATATTTTTCATGCCGTTAAATTTTTTCATGGGATCCATGGTTTTTCAAGTTGAATAAAAAAACTATTGTATTAAATATAAGATTGTTTTGTACTTTTGTATTGTATAAACGCCTGTGTATACTTCTGTACTTGCAACCTTAAAAGCTTCAAACGGTTGGAGGGGGACACGAACTCAGGATTTTTCCGTGCGAGTAGCGTTGCGTAAGGGGATGTGCAAACCTTTACGATTGGGGTACTCTTTAAAGCGATGGAGAGAGGGGGGATGCAAATATTTTATACGTATACTTTTTTCAATATAAAAGAGATATACGTATATATATATGTGCATATGCGGAGTAAATTCTTCACTTGACTCGAGATCACTGCATAAAGCGTGTATGTTTGTTTGTTCGGAGTTTGCCTAACCTTGATATTACGATAAATGCGTGCATAACTAGAGTTTTTGTATACAGGGGTACCAGAATGTACACTGTGAAAGGGGAAGGGGATGAAAAAAAAAAAAGCATTCACGTTTTGTGTGTATGTTCATACGTTTTCTTGTCGTCGAACAAAACTCTGTTTTGGGAGGAATGGCCAACTTTGTATGGGCAAAGTTTCGCCAATAAAGAGGGCCATATATGTACATATAAAAACACGAAACAAAATGCTTCCCTTACGTGTGTTTTGTTAAAGTGGGGACGCGTAAAGGGGTTTTACTCCTTCATGGGGACACGTACTTACGTAAGGATTGAGTATATTAACATATATATATATATATGTACATACGTACATACCTTTTTTATGCATTCATATGTACATATATACGAAGCATACGCATGGGCCCTCAAATAAGGGGGACAATTCATTCATACGTACGTTTGTATACTTGGGAAGCAAATGGCGCATAAGCGTTCGTTTTATTAAGTCGCGATATGAAGGTCTCTTAACTGCTTTGCATGAAAGTATATAAAATGAAAAAAAAAAAAAAAAAAAAAAAAGGAGGAATACTTTTTTCAATTGAAAAGTAAAAAATATTCTTTCGTACTTGTTAAAGTAAATTTTAAATATATTTATTTTTTTCAATTAACGTTTGTGATTATATTTTTACGAATATCATATGCTTTATTAATTAAACCATATTATGTTGCTTTATTATTATGTTATATAATAATACTATATAATTATATACTATATTATATTTTATACATATGTATTTTTATATATATATATATATATATACTTAATATAATGCTATTTGCTTTATTGCGTATGGCATACTGCTCTGTATTCCTTGTGGCGAAAGCATGAAAGCAGAAAACTTTTTAAAATGAGCATAAATAAAATCTTTGCGTAAGCGCAAGAAATGGTTAATTTAAAATATGGGCACGACGTGCATTACTTTATCTTAACAAGAGGACATGATAACGCTGGGAAAAAAAAAAAATATATTATATATATAAATAATAAATGTTAAATGAATCTTTGCGCTTGGTAAACAGCATATATAAAAAATAATCCGTATGTACAAAATATGCGCAAAAACGTCACAAGCGCGCCACAATCATTATTATTATTATTTACTAGCACTGCGCGAAATATGGGTAGAGGATATAGTGCTAATTCATTTATATACATGCGTTATGTATGGAATTATTACGTATATGCTTTTTTTTTTTTTTTTTTTTTTTTTTTTTTTGCGACGCTTACGCGGTATATATAGTATATAACAAATATAATTCACTAACGTCGCGTTGCGTCGCGCATGCTTTCTTGAGGTGAACCTGATTCCTTCCTTATTTGCATCTTAAAACACGCGCTGAAACAGAGGTATTCAAATTCAAGGCGTTTCAGGCGCAGCGGGCCTGAGAGCAGGCATTTTTTGTTTACATGCTTACTTTATATACATGCGGTACGTTTAAAACCATACATTTAATATGACTAAAAAGCGTAGCGGCAATGTATGCAATATTATTAGTAGTATAAATAGCAAATATATACATAGTGCTCGGAATACAGCGCCGCAGTTTGTGGGTTTAAGAGCAAGATAACATGACCGCATATTATTTTATCGTTTCAATATATGCGAGCAAGGAGGCAAAACTTTGAAGCGCTCAATACCGTTCACGTACATTACGTTATATATATTATTGAAGCGAGCACAAACCGGCAAATATGCCAATAACATAAATGTACCTATTTTGCGGCGCGCAATTTCTTACATGTTATTATACCATATACAAAATATATTATATCATTTATATACTTGATATTGTGTGATTTATTTTGCCCTCTCGTTTATAATATTATTATATATGCCTCGTTATAATACCCTATACGTGTCATCGTATATTTTTTTTATATATATAAACCTGCGCAACAGTTTATTTATATGCATATTCTCGTGCGCTTAGTGGCTTGGCTTATTCCCTTTTTAATGCGGGCTACTCCATGGAATGCTTACAATTTGGTATTATTATAATTAAACCAATATGCTAGCATACGCGTTATGCCCTTGGCCCTTTTTTTTTTTTTGTTTTCATGCCCATGTGCCCAATATACATGTAAAAATGGTATCCCTTTGCGGTACGCTCAATCACATTAATAATATATTCCTCGTGAACCACGTTTAATATGTGAACAATGTGACTCGCAAAACAAATTAAGTACATTAACTAGAACGTCGCTTGCGACGCATTATGTTCATTTCATCATCACTTCTTCGCAGTTGGAGGCATTACTTTTTATTTGCTAACCCTTAACAGCCGCGTGGAATGTTATTTTTTCCTTTTTTTTTTATTTTTTCGTAGCATGTTGCTTTGTTACATACAGTTGTATTTTTTTGTGTGTTCCGTTATTATATATTTCACTTTCCGGCCCCAAACTTGATCATATGAGCGCATTCTGCACGTACGTAAATGGGCCAACCGGTAAATGTTTACCCTGTTTGCCCCCGTCTTCAAACACAAAAGATGAGGAAAAGTTGCCCATCGCATATCACTTAGTTTTAACCTCCTATCCCTGAGTGAACAACTTGGCCTACACAGGTTAACCAGCTTAGAGAATACAACATGTGGGATCGTAATACCATTTCTACCAGGGCCGCTTTAAGTGCAAATATTACATCATTATATACCTACCACGTGTGCGTATATATGTGTCGTTTTCCCTCGCCCCTTTTTTGTACTCCTGCCATATATGAGATGTGTTGGACGTAATTAAGAATACCACAAGTAGAGGTTCAATTTTGCACCACGCAATTGTGTATATTATTCTCATAGGGGTATTATTTTCCCCCGCTTTGCTCCCTCCCCCAATATCCCGCCATTTCACCTGGAGCGAATTGTCCAACGGTTACTTTTTGGGGGGGACATATAAGGTGTGTTCTGAAGAGATTCACCAAGAGGTTTTTATTATTTTGTTCCTTTTGTCCTTTTTTTCCGTCGAGAGGGATTACATAATAATGTAAAAGTCCCCCCTCAACTGTTCCCATCTCTCATGTCCGCGCAGCAAAATGGTGTAGTGGCAAATACATCACGTGGGAAAATCCCCTCATGAGTTAATATACTTGTGGTTAACTGTTCACACCAGCTATAAGGTGCATGCCGTTACTCACTTTTCTGTACTCTTGTGAAAGAAATTGTCGTACAAATACGCCCCACGTTTCTCCACCCCCATGGAATGTTAAGATGTTAGAGGGCGCTCCCATATTGCAGGCTTTCGAACGGACTTATTCTCATGTGCTTAACATACGTATTGAGTACGTCCGTGGGGGTGTAATAAAATTTCAATTGGAGCGTAATGTCCTCCCGCCTCCATGAAGGCACATTTGGAAAATGGCAGTAGTACTCACGTTCTTTTGTGCCATTCACACACCCCTTAATGATAAATCAATGTGAAGGGAGAAATTCCCTGCCTTTACTCACAAAATTCAGAGGTTAAAAAAGACACACAAAAAAAATTTTTAATCACGCTTGATGGGGAAGCAGCATAAGGTAACCAACTTAGGTGGGCCGCCATTCCAACACATTTTTCAACACATCCAGCATCACTTTTTTTTTTTTTTTTTTTTTTTTTTTTTGTGATGGGAAAAAAGTTGCTAACTTTTTGCTACATGAAATTGATTAGCAAAAACTATTAACACTAACCTTGTTGTGAAGAAAAAAAATAATAAAATAAAAGGTCTACTCTTTTTTTTTTCATTCTCCCTAAAGGGCACATATACATAAATATATGCCCCGTTGCCACCAACATAGAAGTGAACAGCTCACATGCTGCCAATGGTCTTTGTGCGTGTCGGCGAAGCGCCGTCCATACGACACAGAACTATCGCAAAAGGACGAATTCGAACAGCAGCCGTAACTTCAATATATCTTAACACAGAGCGAACACGTCTCTTGTCCTTGTTTTCAATTCACAAAAGGGGAAGAAAGACAGAGTACGCCCTGCAGCCGCAAAGATCAAACAAACTTATCCACAAACTGCTGCTTAAACAATGTTGTGGCAAATTGCTCACACCTTTGCCCTGTACCTGTTGGGACACCCTGGCGTCGTAGATAAGCGGCAAATCGGGAAGTATAAAAAAGGGCAAGTTAGCACACGTCAGGTGGTATACCCGCATTCGTCTTTCCCACGTGATGTCCTTGCTGGCTCAATTTTTACGAATTTGTTAAGAAGTGATTAAGGAATTTTGCGCATTTTTTTATTATACATTTTTTTTTTTTTTTTTTTTTGTCCACCTCCCATTATAATACTCACTTCACACACATCCACATGGAAAGGGTTTTTCCCAGAAGGTTTGCTACGCCTGTCTACGGCAATGCCACTAGGAGTTTTTGCGCGAAAAAAAAAAAGAAATAATGTGTCACGCATTTGCGAGAAAAGTGTATACACCCCCCCCTGAGAATATCTTTCCTGTCCAATGATTAATTTGTACATTGAAAAGCAGTTACCATCTTGCAGTGTTTTTTTTTTTTTTTTTTTTTTTTTTGTTTTGCGCTCCTTTTAAAATGCAATAATAAATTTGGATAACCCCTTTGGAGAACATACACACTCGGGGTTTATCTCCATGTCGGGGATAATTCTCCACAAATTTACATCGGACGCGGGGAAACGTGAAATTCATTTGGCCACAAAATTGAATAAAGGTGTGCCTCAAGTGAGAACTCCACAAGGCAAAAGGCAGATGGTAAAACTTTTGTTGGGGGAAGGAAAAAATGTAAAAAAAAAAAAAAAAAAAAAGAAAAAGTAACAATTCTCCATTTTTTCCTCCCACACTTTTAGCAACATTATACATGTTTGCATTTTTTTTTAAAAAAAAAAAAAAAAAAAAAAAAGCTTCACAGTGGTATACACACAATTGTGCGTATCTTCCTTTTTTAAAAAAAAAAAAATGACTCCAAATAAAAAAAAACTCAAAAATTACGAATCTCACAAATCTTTCCAAGCTCGGGAAAATCGCGAAAGCCATCGTTTGCGTAAGGTTCACAATTTTCACCTGAATGATAATGAAATTTTGAGTCCTACGAAAGGAGGCATAAAGTTAGATGTGAACAAACTCAGCATCCTCAGTTTTCCCGGCACACCACGGAAGGAGCAACACCAAAAGAACAAGCAACGCCGCATCCCCGATTATGAACAAATTCAAAATAACACTCTAGACTTTTACATTCCCTTAAGTGAAAGAAGTGATACGCCCAAGAAAAATATAAGTAGCGTCACCACGACGGAAGAAACGAAGAAGCGCAAAGTGAAACACAGCCTCGATTCCTCCTCTTCGTCCTTTTTGTCCTCCCCCGATTCATCCTATTCAAGCGTATCGGATAGTGGTTCCTCCGCACATAGTCCACGTGTCCCTCCCCACGAACACCAGGTGTCACACGTCTTCCTCTCCTCCGACTCCTCGCCACGAAAGGGCGAACTACTTACAAGCCTAACAAAACAAAACACACATAAACACACACAAAATTATGACCGCATGAGAAGATCTCCCAGAAATCACAGCACAGGGAAGTTCGGCAAAAGTCAATCCGGTAAAAGTAAACCCGGCACTGAAAAGGATAACCACAAGAATAAGAATGTCGAGGGAGGGAAAGAAAACAAAACAAAGTCGAACAAAGACAAGCTGGATGAAACCTATAACAATGTGCGAATCACCAGGAGCGCAACGAGGGACAAGTCGGTGAGGAGCAAAGCGGAGAAGAAAAAGGACGAAAAGAAAGTCATCAGTGGGACACGCTCCAGTGTGCTGCTCAAGAGAAAAAGCGAGTGCCTGTCGAAGGACTCCTACGTGTATCGCAACTTGGTTAAGAGGGCCAAAACGGGGGTGCCCCGGGCGCGTGACCACCGCGACAGCGGCAGGGATGAGGAGGATGATAGCGACAGTAGTGATTTGAGTAGCGGCAGATCCAGCCGCAAGCAGAAAAGGGTGAAGACGTCGACGAAGACGCAGAACAGCAACCGGCCACTTAGACACGCCGCAACCATTAACAAGCGAAGCAGCATGCTGCCCGTGAGCGAGCAAAAAGGTAGAGGTGCCACCGAGGCTAGAGAACAACACAAAGAATATACAAACGAAGAAGTTGCCAAGCTGACAAAGGGCGCTTGTATAAAACTCGTGGAGGAAAACTCCTGCCAGTACGAAGACGGTGTGATTTATGAAAGTGTGTTCATCAACCAGGTGAAGTACAGCATTGGAGAAGACGTGATGATTTTTTGTATAGCTAGCGATGAAGGCAGCAGGGGGGTAAGCGGTAAAACTGCTCACCAGACTGGAAACAAGAAAGAGAACAAGAACTACCAATTGAGGAAGGGAAAAATATCAAGCTTCTACCAAAACGACGCGAATAATCAGGTGGAGGTAGAAGTGTGCATATACATTGACCAGCACGACGCAGCATATATGAGGGAGCTGTGCGAGAAGCAAAAGTCAAGGAGGACCAAGGCAGACTTCGAAGTGTTCCTCGACGAAAAGACAAGAAATTTTTACCTACTAGGAAATACAGAATTTAAAATAGTAGAGGCAAAAATGATTTTTAAAAAAATAAACGTGTATAATGAGAAGAGTCTTTACGAGGAGGACAAAGGGTCCAAGCAAGGAAAGGACAAATTCCTTTGCACACACTACCTAAAAGAAAGAGAAGAAAAAATATGTGACGTACAGAACAGTGAGCACTGGGATAATTTGGTCTTAGGCTCAAGTGACCTATACTACTCCTTTTCCAACAATAAAAAGAATAGCAAAAATAAGTCGCTCAAATGTATTATAAATAAGTTGAAGGAGAATGAAGCAGGCGGGGCGAAAGGACAACGCGGCAACTCCACAACCCATCCTAGCAGCACTACTACCACACCTAGCAGTAGCAAAACGAGAAGCGGTAACAAAATAGCAGCAGCCAGTACACCAAAAGAAGGTGGACAAAAGAACCCTAAAGTAGATCTAAAAAATTTCATAAAACAAGACCAGGAAAATTATTATGTGAATCTACTACGCAACATAAGAGACCCCACAGATAAGGCCATTAGAATGATGCAGCTAGATGTAGTCCCCAAATATCTCCCCTGTAGAGAAAAAGAAATAAAAGAAGTCCATGGGTTTCTCGAGTCAGGCATTAAACAGTCAGGCAGCAATCAAATTTTATACATCAGTGGAATGCCAGGAACAGGGAAAACAGCAACAGTGTACAGTGTGATTCAACTGCTTCAACATAAGACGAAACAAAAACTGTTACCCGATTTTAACGTGTTCGAAATTAACGGGATGAATGTGGTTCACCCCAATGCAGCCTACCAAGTGCTCTACAAGCAACTCTTCAATAAAAAACCACCCAATGCCTTAAACGCTTTTAAAATGCTGGACAGACTTTTTAACCAAAATAAAAAAGACACAAGAAATGTGTCCATACTTATAATCGATGAGATCGACTATCTGATCACGAAAACGCAAAAGGTTTTGTTTACTCTGTTTGACTGGCCCACCAAGGTAAACAGCAAATTAGTTTTAATAGCCATTTCTAATACCATGGATTTACCTGAACGGTTAATACCGAGATGTAGATCCCGCTTAGCATTTGGCCGATTAGTATTCAGTCCATATAAGGGAGATGAAATTGAAAAAATTATAAAAGAACGTTTAGAGAATTGTAAAGAAATTATTGACCACACAGCTATACAGCTCTGTGCAAGGAAAGTGGCCAATGTGTCTGGGGACATTCGAAAGGCTTTGCAGATTTGCAGGAAGGCCTTTGAAAATAAAAGAGGACAAAAAATTGTACCTAGGGACATTACTGAAGCGACTAACCAATTGTTTGATTCACCACTCACCAATGCAATTAATTATTTGCCATGGCCATTCAAAATGTTTCTCACCTGTGTCATCGTCGAGTTAAGAATGCTGAATGATTTTATAATTCCTTATAACAAGGTACTAAATAGGTACAGAGTGTTGGTTGAAACAAGTGGAAAGTACATAGGCATGTGCAGCAATTCGGAGTTGTTCAAAATTATGCTTGACAAACTGGTCAAAATGGGCATTCTACTTATTCGTCCTTACATACCCCTCGAAAGTTTAGTAAAAAATAAAAATAAAGAAACCCTTCTTGGCTTCAACGAATCGTCTAAGAAAAATGCTGCAGAAGGAAGCAAGTCCACCAGGACGCAAGTCAGCGCAGAAATAGACAAGGAGGCTGGCGACATGGGTTTGGAGCTCAACGTGGAAACGCAACTCATCATCACGGCCCTCATGAAGGACGCTGAGTGTTCGCAGAAGCTCAACTTTTATTAGTCACCTATGCAGATAAGCAGCGCAAATTGGTTTGAAGCATATATGATGCCTCTACTCTCTCCCGTGCGTGCCTTTTTTTTTCGTGATGTCTCCCCACTGTGCCCACCTCCATTATGCAGACCAATAGTGGGAAAACACTCCATTCGTGTAATGTTCTTTTTTTTTTTTTTTTTTTTTTTTTTTTTAACCTATTTGGCTCACTTCAACGTTGGTAC
>NW_012192599.1:190639-201265 GCF_000956335.1 Plasmodium fragile | reverse complement strand
TACCCCTCGAAAGTTTAGTAAAAAATAAAAATAAAGAAACCCTTCTTGGCTTCAACGAATCGTCTAAGAAAAATGCTGCAGAAGGAAGCAAGTCCACCAGGACGCAAGTCAGCGCAGAAATAGACAAGGAGGCTGGCGACATGGGTTTGGAGCTCAACGTGGAAACGCAACTCATCATCACGGCCCTCATGAAGGACGCTGAGTGTTCGCAGAAGCTCAACTTTTATTAGTCACCTATGCAGATAAGCAGCGCAAATTGGTTTGAAGCATATATGATGCCTCTACTCTCTCCCGTGCGTGCCTTTTTTTTTCGTGATGTCTCCCCACTGTGCCCACCTCCATTATGCAGACCAATAGTGGGAAAACACTCCATTCGTGTAATGTTCTTTTTTTTTTTTTTTTTTTTTTTCGTTTTAACCTATTTGGCTCACTTCAACGTTGGTACGAACAGGGGGTCCACCCTTGCTCGTCACCCATTTTGAAATAAAAAAATTCTGTAAATTTAAAAAGACATGCACCACATGGAACAGCAAACCTATGTGTACACATGCTTCACAAAAAAATAGGAAAAAAAAAAATGTGATGAAGAGGGGGGAGCGCAGTGACATATTTTTTTGCGCCATATACGCGCTTGCGTAGAAATGCTGTACGACATGTCCACACTTGCGCTGTCTGTTCGACGCCCCTTCACTGCACACAGCAACAGGTGGGGGAAAACCACCTCGAAGTCGGCCACACACCTTTCCCAAGGGGATCATCCCTTGCGCTGCTTTTTCTTCTTAACGTAGTCAATAATTTTTTTCACGCAGTGGGAATTCTCATCTGAATCCTCGCTGCTCTCCATTATGCGTTTCTTCCTAACCTGAACAGGGGGGAAGTTGTGTCGAGACAGGCATGTGGACCCATATTAGGGGGCTTCCATCTCGGATGCCCATCTGCGTGGGATGGTTTTCCCCCCCACATGTGCCACAATAATCCCTCACACGTGTGTTGATGCCGTTAGCACGCCCACTTTGGAAGGCATTTTACATGTACACCACGCTTCATAACGTTAGCGGCCGCGTTGGCACCACTCCAACTTACATTCAAATTGGTGAAAACATTCCGACCGGGCTTGCCAAAACCTTTCTCCTTCCCACTCTGCTTATCGTGAGTCATTTTTTTTTTAAAAATAACATCTCTGAGGTTGTCTACCACAGCGTTATTGGACCCTTTATGAGCCTGCCCATTCTCGCGACTATTCGAATTAGCACTTTTATTTTTCCCCAACTTTTCTGTACTTGCCATATTAGTCCTATTGCTCACTTTTTCATGTTGGAAAATTCCGCCCACCCCAACATATTCCTTCTCCTCCTCCGCCTCCTCTTCTTCCGCGTCATCCTGTGTCATATACGCATCATACTTAGTACACTCTTCATAATTTACACTTATCTTACTAATGAGTTCTTCAACTCCCTTATCACCAACAAACTCAACCGTATGTATGTTGAGCGGAGACCCCTGCTTAACATTTTGCGGCGGGCCCATGGTTGGCTATTTCATATAAAAATCAATATGTGGTACCCTCACCCCCCAACGAGAAGAAGAGATTTTTACCGCCCAGCATGCGAACGAGTGCTTCCATCGAAGAGCAGCTATGCACACAAAATATGTACGTTCGCTGGCCGCTTCAAACACTCGCTCGCATGCACAGACGTATCAATTGAAGCAGCTACGTGATGATTGTAGAAAAAAGGACTGTTGCTTCCGCATGTTGGGTAAAGGACAGGGATTATACAGTGCAGTAATAAACGGAGTCACCACGTGGAAATTACCACATCGGCATCACCTCTGATGATACATCCAACCCAAGTGAACCATTTGATGTGCCCCTTTTTTTCCACACCCCGCAACATAGATCCATTTGGTCAGCCCCTATTACTGTGTCACAGTATCACAGCCGTCGAGCGCTTATTAGCAGTAGCAAGCCATTATTATTATTATTATTTTTTTTTTTTACTTATTTAGAAAATACGCAACAGAGTGATGCTTTTTATTTTGATCACAGAAATGGGGAAAACGGTTAAGATGACATCGGCGAGATATATGTTCTTTTTTTTTTTTTTTTACTTGTGATGGAGAATTCCCCGATTTGTAAAAAGCAGTTAAAACCCCACCGCAGTGCAATTTCGACCGGATTTTTAAGCGCCGCCCTTGTAACAAAAAAATACCTCAAGCGCGTATGATTTTTTTTCATTTTGTTTTCCAACTTTTCTACATGGGGGTATATATAAAATAACCCATTGGTCCTATTAATTAATTTTGCTGAAACAGATATGAAGCTACAAATTAAGGAATAAATAAATTTTTTTTTTTTTTTTTTGTATCAACTTCTCTGCACTATTGAATCGACCACGATATAAATGTAATGCAAAGGGTATAAATAAGCGAGTGTTGAAAATTGAAACGAAGAAAAAAAATGGTCCTGCTAAGCAACGCTGCTTTCATTGAAGAGTTGAGCAAACTATGTGGAGAGGAAGACGAGAAGAAAAAAACTTCCATATGGATTACCATGAAAAAAGGTAAGTACAGACAAGAGGGTTGAGAGTTGCTTCTTCTCCATTTGCGCCAACACTGTATATATAATGCCACCCAATTGAGGAGAGAGGAGACCCCATAGCCACGCGTCCTCAATAGATGTGTATGTACACGTGCTTACGAACAGTGCACACATGTATTGGTGTAGAAAAAGGGGCAAAAAAAAAGCACATAGCAAATGATGCACTGCGAATAACACATAGTGGATAACTCACATGACGGACGCTCTTCCCTTCCTGCCTCACCGCGTGAACCACTCCACATTCAGTCAAGCGAAGCGCCGTGAAGAACGTCATCCCCAAAAAGGAAAACTCAGAAAAGAAAAGCAAAAGGACCAACAAGGATGATAACAAGAGCAACAAAAAGTTCGTCTGCTTGGTCAGGGCCACCGATGGAAAAAAGAAAAAAATTTCAACGCACGTGTATGACAATGCGGTTAACTTTTCACAAGAGTTAAGCAACATCATGCGCAGTTAGCACTTGGGCATTGCCGTAAATTAACAGACGTATCGCATCGCCGTGGAGCGAACGAACACAACAACTGTGTCCCCCTCTTTTTCATGCCCGCTCAAGGACAGAACAAAAAAAAAGGACAACATATCATTTTTTTTTTTTAACCATTTTATATAAGTTCCAAATGAGACAGGGAAAAAGTGACATTTGTAAATTTACATATTGAGTAGTGCAAACTACTGTGGTGCACATGCCACAAAACAAATATACACACAATGGATGCTGCGCAACCGTAACGACATCGCAGTGCGGCTCGATAGCCTTGTTGAGAAGGGGAAACGTGCGTTCGGCTCACCTCCCCCTCTGCGCAATGTGTAGTAACTCCTCCTTTCCCGCTACTGATGTAACGGAACAAGAGGGTCATTGGACGCATATTCGCCAATTCGCACGGGTATGAGGATGTCCCTTGTTCCAGTCCAGGACGACGTCGTTTCAAAACATGTCGCACCACGTGTCCCCTAGGAAGAGCCCGGCGCGTCCTGCCCCTGGGAGACAAAATCGCTGAGCACTCGGAATGCCTTCTTGGAAGTCTTCGAATATGCATACAATTTATACGTTAGTATTTTTTTCACCTTTTGCATTTGCGCACCTGACAAATGGATGCTCTCCATGAAACTTAAAAATTGTAAAATGTGATCATCTTGACTTTCGATAGCATTTTTATAAACCTCCGGGAGGTAGAGGCATTCATACGTTTGACTCTCTTCCGTTTTGTAAGTGCCTTCTGCGGGGGGTACTTCCTTCCCATCGGGGTTGTAGTGGCGGTTATTCACATTGTTGGCGCAATCCTCTTCGTGATGCTGCCCACACAAGGCCCTGCCTGCACCATCTGACGCGAAATTAGGGGTGGGAAACTCGGTGAGAAAAAATTTGGATGGACTCAGCAAATAGTACACATAGTCGGTGAATGAACTGTTCAGGTTGGTCATGTCAAATGGTTTTGCATACACTCCTTCGTTTTTCTCTTCCGTCGCGTTCACATGGTTTGAAGTAGTGTCGCTGTAGGTAGTTGCACCCATATCGGCTTCGCCAATAGCAGCGCCAACGCCAGACGTGGCGCTCTTCCCACTCTTGTCCGTGCGGCGGGAGAGAGGGAAATTTGCTCCACCTGACAAACTCGCTGAGTGGGTCAAGTTCATCCCGTGTGATGTGCTGACCGAATGGAACAAGCTTATTTTGCACTTGAGGGGAAAGGCGAAGAGGTCACAATTTTTGCTGCTAAAGGAAATCCTGCTTTTGCGAAGACACCTCCTCTGGTTCTTATTTAAAATGTTATAAGGAGCAAGCTGAATGTTTCTCGTGTCACCAAAAATAATAATATTTGTTTCCGTGTAAACATATACATTGGTGTCAATAACATTTTCAATCTTGAGGCTTCTAGTGACCAAGTGCACGTCCAAATTCTGGGAGTTAAAAAAGGTAGCAATCATTTCCACGGCTAACGAAATGATGCAGCAGTTTACACACAAATGAATTTTCAAATATTCGACTTTAGAAAAAATAAAAATATTACACTCTTTACAATTACTTATGTTAATAATATTTTTATCACTTGTTATGTATATGGTTTTGCCTTGAACATTTGTAATCGTATAAATGTCGTTATTTATATTTTCAATGCCGTAGTGCGTTGCGCTCGGGTTTTTACTAGCACAAGAGTGTGTGGTTGGTGGGTGACTTTGCCCATTGTTTGAGACCCCCTTGACCATATCATCACTAGCACAATCGGGCATACACAAATTTGTTAACAACCAATTTAGTATATCCTTTGTTTTGTACAAAATTTTTGGTTCATTTTTCTGTAGGTACCTCTCATATACATTCGTATGGTCATTGGTGTCTACTATAAAATCGAGCAGGAAGAGATGTTCGCTTCTAAAGTAGAGGGGAATGTGCGTCAGGCTGCTACTATTAATAATATCTGTTGCACATAAAAAGGCAATAAGATATGTCTTCAAAAAATGCTTATAATTATTACCACAAAAATGGAAGAAATCGGAGAGGTTAGATTTGGGTGTACAAGTACCTGGACCGCTACTACCATTCATGCTGCTGACGATTCCATTTGCACTTAATGCGGAAGAGGAATTGGACAATGACCTGGGGGAATTACAAAAATGAGGCCAACTATCTTCACTCAAATTTTTATCGTATTTCCTTTTCACATTATCTATTTTCAAAAATTGTAATATTATAAAAAATGTTAGTAACTCTATGGACACTTGTTCTTCTACCCAATTTTCATTCCACACATCTTGAGGCGTGTCCTTTTCTTCACGATCCTTCTTCCCCTCACACTCCCTGTTCAACTCGTTCAGTGACGCGTTAAATATAGTCCTCTGCCCATTCACATTGTTCTTCTTCTTTACACTCTGCAAAGTTATACTTAAGAGAATCCACAAAGATTTGCATACATTATGGGTAAAGTTTGAAGAACAAATATGGTCTTGTCCTTTTATAACTTCATTGTAACCTAGCCAGCTGTCCAGCGTGACATACATTTGATCATCATGGTTGACACTCCCACCGTGCTCCCTCTCCTTCTTCAACTTTTTAAAATGCTCATATAAATTTTTTAAATAA
This sequence comes from Plasmodium fragile, assembly GCF_000956335.1. Classification (NCBI taxonomy): domain Eukaryota; phylum Apicomplexa; class Aconoidasida; order Haemosporida; family Plasmodiidae; genus Plasmodium; species Plasmodium fragile. The sequence continues at coordinate 195,592 of NW_012192599.1, read as the reverse complement.
ATTAGTAAAGCGCCTTCCTCTATCTTGTTAGTTGTGTATATAATTGCATGGTCGAATATTTCCTTTCTTAAAAATAAAGAATTTGTTTCCTTGTCTGCTCTGGTCCTCGTGTCACTTTTGTTTTGTTCCATTTCGTGCATGTGTTAGTAAAGGGTCTCTCCTCTCATCCTCATGGATTTTGTCAAGCGGCCTAAGTTGTGTGTGCTCACACTTATAACACTGCGCTTGACCTCGTCTCTTCTGGCTCTTCAAAAATGGGCATACGTTCAGCAATATGTGCGCCTTTTCCCCGCATGAGCATTTACCTGCCTCTATTTTGGTTGATCTCCTTATTTGTACACTTATTGCCCTTTTTATGTGCTTATTCTGTGATTATCCCCTACTTCTCCCTCCAGAAGGAAGAACTCCGCCTTCACTGATTAGACCTTTTTTGTTTGTTGGGCGGGGATCTCCTGTAGCAGGAAAATTTGCTAACACACACAGGTGTATACAATTGGGCATTTATATACGCCTTCGTGCCGTTTCCTTACGTTTCTTTTTTTTTTTTTTTCTCCATTTCGTTGCCGTTTTTTTTTTTCTCGCATAAAGTTTGCCCAATTGTGGAAAAAATTGAACACAGTAAAAACAAGTGCAAAGGTGCACGACTGCGCGAGGGCATGAGTTCACTTTTCCTCCTGCATGCAGATAGGCGCTCGGTTAGCAGTCCACACTTCAGGATGCTGCTACGCCTGGCCAGCATGAATGAGCATGCTCTACACTTTTGAGGGAGGGATGGGAGCCGAAATGGGGAAGTGTCAAATTAGTGTCACCTGCATAGGTTTGGGCAAATGTGCGTTTGCCCCTGCGAAGGGGAGACTGCCTCATGTAAGCCCGTGTTGAATTTTTTTTTTTTTTTTTTTTTTTTCATTTGAAAGGGGCCAATTTGCGCACGGCGTGGTTGGCACATCCAGTGTGCTGCAAAAAATTACGCTCACAAATAGGCAGCTGTACAAATACAAATATGCGTTGTAAATAAAATTATAAAAATTTGTAAGTGAATAAATATGTGTAAGTAAATGTATGAATGGCATTTGAACGAAGCGAACAAACAGTTATGTCAAATGTGCGCGTGTGGGGAGAACATGTCCCTGTGGGTGTGCGGCCTACACAAAATTCGCCACGTCACTGTGTCATCGTATGAAAGTTTCTCCGCTTCTCCACTTCTCCGTCTCCCTACTAAAGCAGGCGCAGCGGTCCCCCCTGGGGCACGGCCACCTTCAGTACTTTGCCCGAAGCTGCTCTGAAAATTCTGTCGAAAATGGAGAGGCTGCCCTCATCTACGCACTTCAAATTTACTATTGAAATTAGGATTCCCTGAGTTTGGTGTTCTATGGCTAGCTGTTCCGCTTGTCTTAAGAAAAGGAAAAAGTTTTTCATCACCACCCTTGTTTGTTCTTCTTTGGTGTCCACTCCTTCGTATGAAATGTTAATATATTTGAGGAAGTCCCTTTGGTGATTTTCAAAAGAGTTGCCAATGTCTAGCAGGACGCACTTGGCCAAGCAGACTCGCCCAATTGAGTTTTTACTCCTTGAGCCACTTTCGTCTCCTCCATCCGGCACACCGTCGAGTAGGTACGTCGACACGACCGGGCTGTAATGGGTGAGGAGTAGACCTGGGCTCACCTCATTCTGCGTCGCCTCCTCCGCAGTGTTAACACGTAGGGTAGTGGAAAGGCAATTGTCCATCGCGCCATCCACTTCGCCACCCACGTTGTCACCTTCCCCACAGCGCAAAATGGCCGCCTTTTCAAATTTGATCTTTTCATACAAATCGACCTGTACGTCTCTTAACAGGGGAGAGGATCTAAGGACCTCCTCAATCTGCTCCTTCGTGTATTTTCCTCTTCGAAAAATTCGAATACCATAATGGTACAGGTTCTTGTACTTGAGGATTTTTTCCAACAGGGCAGATTCGTTCTTGTCTGGCAGTTCACTGTCCTTACCTGCTTCACCCCCCGCAATGGCCTCAAAGAGACTTTTCAATTTGTTGTAAACCTCGACATCCGTTGGCGACGCAGGTATTCCCGTGACTGTGCGCAAAAAGTCCATGTCCTCTTTGCACTCCTTTTCGTATTCCTCATCGGTGGTGACTTCTTCCTCTTGGGGGGGCTCCTTCGGTTGGGTCGCCTCACATGTTTGCCCTCCACGTTGTGTGACGCGGGTCGGCTGGCCACTGCCCCTCCTCCTATACTTGACCAGCTTCAACACAGTAGACTCTATCCCTACGTCGCACTGCCCATCGTCAAAGATTAGTATGTTTTCATTTTTAAATTCGTGAAAGACATGAGCGGCAGTGGTAGGACTGATGTGTTGAAATTTGTTAGCAGAAGGAGCTGCAATTGGAACATGGCTCACTTTTATAATCTCCATGGCGATATTATTCCTGGGCATCCTCACAGCACAGAACCCTGTATGAGCCGTCAGGATTAAAGGCACCTCCTTTTTCGCCTTTGCAATTATGGACAAGGGGCCAGGCCAAAAATATTTACTTAAAATAAATATAACAAATTTCTCGAACACATTCACATGGTATAATTGGTCAAACGCTTGGTTTAGGTCATGCACATGAGAAATGATTGGATCACTAACAGGCCTATTCTTCATATGAAATATATTTCTTAAAGACTGCTCACTCAACGAGTTCCCTCCTAGTCCATATACCGTTTCAGTTGGCATTCCCACCAGGCAATTCGCTCTAATGTGAGCCTTTAACTTTTTCCTCAATTCTTCATTGTGTAACAAATCTGACCCTTTGAATATTTGCGCCATCGGGCACGTCCCAATGTGATGATGAACCCAGGGTAGTGTTGTATTATGTTATGTATATGCGACAAAGGGGGATGTCACAGATTAGACTCCTTAATTTTGTCACTCCTTTTTTTTTGTGCACAGCTTATCCTGTGTGCATGTAAAAAAAAATACAGCCATCCAAATGTATGCTTCAAATTTTGTCAACTGTGTGGTGGGGAGGGGGGAACTTTTGTGTCACTTCTTCCCTCGCGGGGAGGTGACGAATGTTCAGATTAATTTCGTCAAGCCGGGTGGTTCTTCTTTATTCCATTTTTTTTGTTACCACCGCGGTTGTTTTCATCTTGCCCCCGTTGCGATCTTATGAAGGAACTCTCTCCTCGTGGCATATACGCATTTGTCGTTTCCCCTAGAAAGAGATTACATCGAAAATGCAGTGATGAAATGGGTCATCCACCCGAGTGATTTGCTTCTCCTGTCGTGCACAAGGGTTCGTCTCATTTGAAAAAAGAAAAAAATTACTCTAAACGTGTCGTAGTGAAGAAACGGACCAACATAGCGTCGTGGAGAAAAAAAAAAAAAAAAAAAAAAAAAAAAAAAAAAAAAACAGGTCAATTTGCATAACGAAAATATGCTCCCTGCACAAATACAAGCGGTGGAATGCAAATTTAAAAAAAAACAGAAACAAAAACCAACCACATGTGCCAAAGTTGCATTCCATGTAGGGGCAAGAATGGGTGAGGGGGAGTATACACCAAATGATGGAGGCCCCTCCAGCGTCACAACCTTTCTGAGACGAAAGCCTTAAAAACGGCCATCCCCGCCAAGGCGGTCAACAAGGTTACCGCCCATAAGGCTAGAAGCTCTGCCGCCCCACCGGAACCCAAAATGGACCAGGCAAAAAACGTGGCTGCAAACGATGGGAAGGAAAAATCCTCCATCCCGTCCAACAGAGGCAGCTGGTACTACCCATCCCGGAATCAGTTCTATCGCACGACTCAGAAAAAAGGTTATTTACACCCCTACACCACAGATGCAAAAATGAGCAACTCGTTTGTTTGTTTAGCATATGAGTATAGATCGATCACAGACATGCCTACACACGCAAACGCTCTTTTTTCATACACGCATCCGCTTTTCGCGCAGGGTACAACTACTCCAAGGAAGAATTAGACGTGGCTCTTAAAATTCACAACGCCGTTAATGAAGAAACGTGGAAGCGAATAATGAAAAAGGAACAAAAATATTTCGACCTGTGCAAAGAGCAGAAGCTAATCAGGTTCATTGGACTCCCAAACAAGTTGTCGCTAAAAGCCTTCATGCTTAACCTCATGGGGTACAACAAACCCTTTGATCGACATGACTGGTACATTGACAGATGCGGCAATACCATCAAGTGAGTAGACCATGAGGGGGGGGAAGGGAAAACGAGCGTGCTGCATATTGGCACACTACGACTAATTCGGCACAACTAGGGTCTCCACATGTCCGTTCGTAGACGTGTCCCTAAAAACGCCTGCTTAACATTTGCACCGATTGGGTAATTACTACCCCCCTGTGTTCCTCCTTTTAAACCCATACATACGCTCCCGTAACAACTACCTTGCCGCTTACCCCACAGGTACATCATAGACTACTACGACGGGAAGAGTGACGAGCGAGCCCCTGTCTCCATCTTCATCGACGTCAGGCCCGAGTTCAGCGTAAACAACATGGTAGATTATTTTAAAATGGTGTACATTAAAATGTGCAAATATTTCTTTTAGCAGAGGAGGAGGTCCACCCTGTGACGCGCTCCAATGCGTGTCCACCATGGACGTGCTGCTTACCGCCCTCGTTTGTTACATGTAGCGATCGAAATGGTCAAAAAAGACGATCGCGCGTGGATGCATTTTGTTTTTTTTTTTTTTTGGCCAAAATGTAATAACCCCATGAGGAGTACTTTTATGAGGATCAACATTTAATGCAGAGCGTTCGCCTTTGCAATGTTGTCGCACTAGGGGACATGAGGAAGCCCCATTTTGCGCCGTCCCACCCCGTTTATATTGCTGTCCAAAATGAAGCTGCAAGATTTGCTGCTCATAAATTAACAGTTTTGTTAAGGCGAAAGTGTAACTACTTATTTTATTAAAGAAAAAAAAAAAAAAAAAAAAAAAAAAAAAAAAA
>NW_012192599.1:172969-190297 GCF_000956335.1 Plasmodium fragile | reverse complement strand
AAAAAAAAAAAAAAAAAAAAAAAAAAAAAACGAAGCAGGAAAACAGTTCAAATATGTAAATTACACTTTTATATTATGAAAAAAAAAAAAGGGGGGATTAATAAAAGGGGGAAAAGGGCACATTCTGCATTTGTGCACTTATACATGTTTTATAAAATTACACACGTGTGAATAAAAAAAAATCATGGATCTGTAAAAAACATCGATCTGCTTAAACAATTTTTTTGAATGCATATAGGTTCAGTTGCCAGTGGACACATATGAGGTATGGGCGCGCGTGGTACGCATGCGGGTGGTTGCGCATGTGCGTAGGTCCGTGGTGTGCGTGCGCCGCAAGTAAACGCGCATGCATGGGTGGACACAAGTATATACATATATATATACATACACACATACGTTTTATGGACATACATATATATATATTTACACTTGTGCGCCCTCCCCAACCCCTGAATGCACTCGTTGAAAAAAAACAAAAAGAAGAAAAACAAGGTGCGAAAAAATTTACTTAATGCAAAATTAATATCTATAAAGATTTCACACGGGGAGGGAGAAATGATGAAAAGAAACATAGAGGGGATAAACACTAATAATTTTTTTTTTTCGTTCTCACGCCGCTATCTTTTTTTTTTTTCCCTTTCTTTTCCCTTTTTTGTGCGCCGATCGATCGACCCATTTTTGCGTACTCCACTAGCACAAATGGGTCTCTTCAAGGTTAACTGTAGGCCGCGTGCATGTTTGAGCAGCACACACGGGCATGGCTCATCATGCGTATGGTTCAGGAGGGGACTCCGTTGGCATGTATGTTACAGCTGGCACGTTTAGTACATTTCGCGCATTTGGCTCACTTCCACCGCTTCAACCACATCACAATCACTTGGACAATTGTTGCTAACCCTTAGGGGGCTTTTCTCCCTTTCACAGTTCACACCTTTCCCTTCGAGCGCGAAAACAGGAAGCATGTTGTGGAGAAAACGCCTTAAGCAGATTGCGCCCACCCGCCAATACACGCGCTTGCTCACCGTCTGCAAGCGGCACGTATATTCATACTTACACGCGTCGCGGGATAAATCAGGAAGTCAGAGCCTCCTCATTGCTCTTAGCGCCATCTTCCTCATCTTCTTCATTGTCGTCAAACTCATTTGTATCAACATTGCTATTTTCATCATTGTATGCACTGTTGTTACTTTCGTAGCTGTTATAGTTGCTATTATTTTCGCTGCTACTGTAGCTGCTGTCCACATCACTTACTATGCTATTGCTTTCACTTTCAATTATAATGCCCAAGTAATAATCAACGGCATAAGGAATAATTCTTTCCTTAATGGTTAAGGCCACTTCATAATCTCCCTCAATAATCATCTCCAACTGGGCTACTTCATGTTTACTTAGTTGCTTTATAACATTTGAGTTAGGAACTTTATGGCTTGTAAAAAAATGAAAAAAGCTATCTCTGTTAACTGTTTGCTGTACTGTCTTTACTTCTCTTGAATTTTTGTTATGTTGTTTTTTAACGACATTTTTTTTCAAAATATTTTTATTGTCATACCAATCAATTACAGTCGCCTCCGTGTGTAACAACACTGGTTCATTGTCACAGTCTACACATTTCATATGATATGTTTTGGTCAACACGGAGTTGCTAAAAAACGGATTGGTCGCAAAGTGAAAGGATAAAATAAATCCTTCTTTTTTCTCCTTATTTTTTTTTATATAATCACATCGAATGTCATTTAAGTACACTAAAATTTCTTCATCGTGATCTTCTATAACATGGCTCACTGTGTTGTTGTTCCTCAATGCTCTTAACCAAAATTCAGGCAAATTTGGAGTACCAATTTTGGCTTCCCCATTGCCTACCAAAGCTTCTCTTCTCTTATCATAAATTGGCCCATACAAATCGTGGTACTTTTGCCTTAACAAAAATAATTCGTACTCAAACTTGGACTCGTAATCATAATACTCCTTTTGGTACAGTTTCAGTTTTTTTAGCGTTTCCTTCTGTTCCTCCGTCAGATCGGTCATCTTCTCATCATCTAAAGGGAGGGGGGGAAAAAATAAAATAAAAAAGGCGTTATAAACCTGTAACAATCAATACACCCTTCTGTTGTGTGTATATGGCGACAAGTACGTGGAGTCTGTTCCTGCACGAAGTTATCTCCACCAAATCACTTCATCACTTTCCGAGTACGCGTCCAATTGTACCTATTTTTATGCTTTCCAAAAGCGACGATATTTCCTTTTCCTCTTCGGGGGGGATTGGCTACAAAGTGTGCAAAAAAGAAAATATATTAACACGTCAGGTAAAAATATTAACCAGTTAGCTAATTTTCCGCTCAAAGGCAATTCCGCCTGAACAGGGCAGGCACTTTTCCGTGCATATTCATAACGTTGTAAAAAAAAAAAAAAAATCGAGCAACACGAAAAAGGGCTAATCTGCAGACAGGTGTACGTGCATGTCGACACGAGTAACATGGACAAATGCATCCCTACATAAACGTGCACATGTCATACGTCTGTTCTATCATCCCGATTGCAGTGTACACAAGAACAAATGGTTGAAGGGAAATTAAACAGTTTCACACGGACTGGAAAAGCTACCCACATACACATGATAACTGGGCATATCTTTCACAAAGAAAAGATACACCGCAACATTCGGAGAAACGCTTCTTCTCTTTAAATTTGTTAATTACCTGGTTACTCTCTGTGGTTGCCATTTTGTATGAGTGGTTTTTTGCTTCCTGGCTGTTACGTACGAATATGTGCTCACTTCACTTTGCTTCGCGTGGCTTCCTTTCGTTATGCAATTGCGTTATGTATTATGCCTTTTATGTACGTTCCTGTTTACCGCTTTCCTGTATTTGCTTGTGAATTTTTTTTTGTTCTCTCTTTTTTGTTTGTTGGATAGCGGGTGGTATCGTTATGATGCGTGAAATGTGAATATTAAGTACGTGGCACAATAAAGGCTTTTACATAATTCATATTTTTATTTATATAAAGAAAGGGCAAGAAAGAAAGCAAAGGAGCAAGGAAAGAAGGGAAACACTTAACTTTTTTAAGGCGCGTAAAAAAAAAGCACAATTTACATGGCGAAAAAAAAGGGGAAAAAATGTTTACATAATATAATGTACGTATAAAATTACGCGCAGGCTATACAATACTGTACATGTTTTTACAGAATGCTTTTTTTTTTTTTTACCCGCTAAGGCATGTTCGCACAAATCCGCAAGAATACAGAATTGATAAACCTTGGAAAAATGGAAAGGGGAAAAATTAAAAAAAGAAAAAACAACAAAAAAAAGCAAGTGAATAAACTGAAATGAAGCGAAATGGATACGAAGTGATACGAAATGGAAATGAGGCGCATTGACGAAAAATGATACGAAGTGACGCAAAATGAACCAAATGAGCGAAATGTGGGGGATATGCGCATAAGAAATGTTATATAAGGTGAAACTCATGATTTGTGTACCATGGGATTGTCACCAAGCTGAGTTTTCACTTTGTGTTATATATATAGCCCCCATACCTATTTGGAGCTATTCATTTTTTTTTTTTTTACTCCGTCAAAGTAAAGGTGTGAGGGGGAGGGGCCATAAAAAATTCATTACATATAAAACCCATACACTATGTTTTAATATGAATTACATATTATACATGAGTGAAAATGTGCCGAATTTTTTTTTTGTGTCACACCTTTGAGGAATCCTTATCGCCACAAGTATAATATGATATAGCGAAATAGCATCCCCAACACAGGGGTGGTTTAACAATTGCGCCTTATGCGTGCGGCGTGTATGCAATATATAACACAAGCGCTCTGCATGCAGCCCGCTAACTTGATATATGCGTGTAAAATAAAAAATGAGAGGGGGATGGGTCACCAATATTTGTATAGGACCTTTTTTTTTTTTTTTTTTTTTTTTTTTTTTTTTTTTTTACGTTATCAACACAGGATGGAAATTGGCATGAACAAATAGCAATTCTTGTGAAGAAGCGTACTGCCACAAATATGTGTATTCGCATGTATTGTCACGTATTTATGCACGTACAATATGCATGCCAGGTGGGGGAGCCCATAAATTATTTAGGACCCACGCCATGACACGATGTGCTTGACCAATATAGGGGGAAATGCCATTGAGCCCCTGCACGTTCTCACAAAATTGTGCGAACAACACGCATATTTTCTTTTACATACCAAAGGGGGGCATTTATGACCACCAGTTTGTTAAAAGTAAAGAGGGGAACAGGTCCTCACTCACGAGAGTACATAAGTATGTCGTTCCATGAACACGTGTATGCACTTTTCCTTTTAAATTTACACGTGTAAATATGTGTATGCACGTATTGGTGAACCAAGCCAATTTTTAGCATCCCCCCTCGAGACGAGTAATGTTACACGCTGGTGAAAGAACAATAGGGGCTCAGATTGAACACATGTAAGGGGTGCTACAAATATTACTACACCGCAGGACCGTTGCCATATTGACACAAAAAAAAAATAATAAAATAAAATAAATAGCTGTTTGCTTATACTCCAGTATCAGGTGCATGTTGCAGTACGCATCATGTAATGCACACACAATTGAATCGCCCCCCCCACCCTGATGATGCAACCGGTTCACACCGTTATGCACACCCGGTCGCACCTATTCGCACTCGGTTCCCGTCCGACTTGACTCTCCTAGTGTAACAAGAGCAGTGAAAAAAGCAAACGCACCGTACAAAAAAAAAAAAAAAAAAAATTCGCACCTATATAAAACCCATGCGACACACCCTTTTGTGCAAATATGGTATGTGTCCAGGCCCCGGTGGCAAATTCCTTCATTCGTGCGTGCTGTACCAAATGACAATTATAAAAGGGAGAGGAAGCGTCTGCCACATCCCCCTTATATGGAAGCCCTTATATAAACGTAAACCCTTTTTCTTTTTGTGCCCACAAAAGGGGAATTTGCTTAACCCAGATGAGTAACTACTTCGCGCAGCTCCACATGCAAATAGGGGACGTGTGTTAATGGAGAATGGCGAGCCGCAAAGGTATTCCCCCGTGTATGCGTTAAATTAAGCATGCTGCCTCCTCCTTTCCAGTGTGAGAATTAAGTTTTTGCACAACTGGACAGCACGCTGTAGCCTTGGGGAGGGGCAGCGGCAGAAGACGCGGCGAAAGCACTTCGGGCTTACGCGAAGTTGTCCTTTTCAACGGTTGGCTCCACAATTAAGTAAAGGGGAAATTCCCCCCCCGTCTCATCGTTCACTTAAAATTCACACCACACTACGATCTTTCTCCACCGAGCTATTTCAACATGTGTATGAACAGCCTTTCCATTTTGGCCATTTCACAACACACAAGAAAAAGTTACCTTGCTGTTAATAATTATTAATGTGTGTTTTTTTTTTTTTTTTTTTTTTTTTTTTTTTTCCACCTTTTGTTTAAAATGCACATGAACGTGTGCAGAATCCATTGCACAGATGAGCTGAATACAACAATTGGTCACCGAGGGTGGAGGTCAGATGGAAATGGTTTTAAACAAATATGGACAAGGAGAGTCATGTATGTGGGGGACATACACGCATACGTATTGTAAAAGTATGCACAGTGCGCATGGTTGGGACAACAACAGCAGCAAGCATTTTCGTCCAGGCAGCAGGTTAAACCGTTTGACGGTATTCTAAATGAGGAGAAGGTAGAGTAGTCGGGGTGACGCGGGGCGACCAATTTGCCACTAAACCGTGTCATACTAGAAGGTGGTTCGAACTGATTGCAGCAGTTCAACCGCATGGCTACTCGGGCTACATCGGTGTAGCGGGTACCCCGTTAATCTGTTCAACGGTTAATGGGTTTGGCGGCTACACCGCTGAATGGAGGAGAACATTTCTACTCCAAATGAGAAAAAAAAAAACATCTCCGTACGCTGACGCAGTGGTTCCGATATAAATACAGCGATGCGCCCCATGGAGCGCGCACAAAGTGAACTCGTTCTCTTCACTTAGCCAGTTAGCGCCCGGATGCATACAGAAAATGTACCCACAGAGAGGGTTATGTAAACTTATATTACCATGCGCGTCCGCGCTGCCCCAACACAGAGGCCCGTGCACTTGAGATGCGTCATTGTACTTAGGTGAAAGCTTTTTGTTTATATAACCTTACGTTACCCGCACACGTTAAAGTAATATCATCATGTACATTTTTTTTTTGTGTTTTACTCTTATGCGTGCGCAGGTGTTAACCCATTTCACGAGCAAGCGCGCGCCCCCATTCTCTTCCCTTCTAACATTTGTGCTTCCCCCGCGTACGCGTACGTAAATAAAAAAAAAAAAGGCGGCCGTGTACATAAAAAAGATTGAAAAAATGAAAAATGAAACATAAAAAAAACAAAAAAACGCGAAACGAAAAAGAAACAAATGCGCAAATGAAACTTTATCATTGTGTAACGAATACCCGAAGTCTGCCAGTCGGGTGGAAGTAATGCCGCATCCTATCGTGCGTATGACCATGTTCGCATAAAACTGCGTTCGTCAATTTTCATCGTTTTTCAAATGGTTAAAAAAAAAAAAAAAAAAAAAAAAAAAAAAAAAAAAAAAAATATACAAACGAATGGAAGTGAAAAGAAAAATTGAAAAAAAAAAAAATAACATAATTTTCTTCACTTTTTTTGCTTTTTTTTTTTTTTTGAATTCCTTTTTTAAAAAAAACGCTTGATTTTCACACTTTCCCCCTCTTGTAAAGTCGTCACATTATTAAATAATTAAACCAACTATTTAGTGACACGATAAAAATATAGAAGCAGCATGGCACTGAAAAGGATAACTAAGGTAATTAGCCAACTGCGTGTGCGCGCATATGCGGCGCGGCTACATGAACGCGCGGGAACGCATGTATCTCATCACTGCGCCATCACTGTACCATGACTGTGCCAGCACTTCGCCGTCACTGTGTGATGTGATTGCACGTATGGAGGCACATTTGGCGGTACATTTGGGGGCACGTTTGAAGGCACATGCCTGTTTAGAGTAATTTCACGCAAGGACCATGCTTCCATGTCCCCCCCGACGACCCCTCCACTGTGAATGTATATCTACAGGCATTCTCGTGTTTCCCCTATGTTCCCCTCGCTGTCGTTCCAGTTGCGTTTTTTTTTTTTTTTTTTTTTTCCCATCCCCAATTGTGTCATTGCATAATGGCGATTTTAATGTACACATTATGCATAGCTGGTGGACCTGCGTCCTCCACTTATACACCCTCCATGTCATAACTGCTTTTCCTCGCTGTAACGTTTTCCACAACACGTTCAATGCACACGCATGTTATTTGCATAGCCGTTGGGTTTAGGAATTGTGAAATGATGTGGCCCCTTTTGCATGTTTGAGTGCACAATTGCATCCCCTGAGGAGGAACGAGACAAACGAAGGTGCTCCCACCGTGGACACCAAACTTGGCCACTGCTGTTTGGTACTGACATCCTACACAACACAAGGTACACACAATTCGCACTTTTTTTTTTTTTTTTTTTCCTTTATTTATTTGTGAACTTTTGCAGGAATTACAAGACTTGAATAAAGACCCCCCCACGAATTGCTCCGCGGGGCCAATTGGAGATGACCTCTTTTTTTGGCAAGCCACGATAATGGGACCAGGCGACAGGTGAGCACAAAAAGAGGAAAAAAAAAAAAAAAAAAAAATTATGAACAGAAACAAAAATATTATGAACAAGAACAAAAAAAATATGAACAAACACAAAAAAATATGAACAAAAAAAAAAAAAAAGCGCACTGTTGACACACAACGTGATCTTTTGGCTGAGAGGAATCCATCATAGAGCACTACTTCGCACGTGTCCATTTTCGTATACGTGCATGATTACCCTTGATGCAGTCCACCGTGGTCCCTGCACACACCTACCAATATGCACACCTTCTCACAAACATCCCACCCCACTTCCCTACAGTCCCTACGAAAATGGTGTATACTTCCTGAACATAAAATTTCCCCCCGATTATCCCTTCAAGCCTCCAAAGGTAATTGACCGCTCCGTGTTAGCAGTGTGCTTTGGTGACTTATATATCGGAAGTGAATGTTGACCGGTCACACTTCCTTCTAACGTTCAGTTTGTGTGTGATTCATATGTCTACATCCTGTTTCATTTTTTTTTTGTTGCCCACCCCCCTCCGTGCAGATAATCTTCACCACAAAAATATATCACCCTAATATAAACACGTCGGGCGCCATTTGCCTTGACATCCTGAAGGACCAATGGAGTCCCGCGCTAACCATTTCGAAAGTCCTCCTGTCCATATCATCGTTATTAACTGACCCCAATGCAGGTGAGTAGGACGATGTGTGCATCACCCCCAAAAAATGTGCATACGAATAGCACATTGCCTTGTTCTATATATTGCTGTTGCAAAAACATTTACTCCCCTCTCCCTTTTTCCTCCTCTTGTAGACGACCCGCTCGTGCCAGAAATTGCCCACGTCTACAAAACAGACAGAACTAAATACCATCAAACTGCAAAAGCCTGGACGCAAAAATATGCCCAATGAAAATTATATAAAATAATTCAAAATAAATTTAATTAAATCCCCCTTTTTTTTTTTTTTTTTTTTTTTAAATAATTTTTTGTTTTTTTTAAAATATTAAAAAAAAAAAAAAAAGTTTAAAAAAAAAAAAAAAAAAAAAAAAAAAACACAAAAATAAATACAATTTAAACAATTAAAAAGGAAGCGGGAAAATGGGAGGCGTCGGGTGAAGGATAACGTAGCGGCCGCTGACCAAACGGCTGGCAGCGGTGCTGCAGAACTTTTCGGCCCACGCATTATTTGCAAGTGAGAGAGCCAGCAAGCCAAGGAACATGAACGGACAACCAAACGGACTAAACACCGAAACGTGAACGTGTTCCATTGCACATATGTGTGTGTGTGCATGTGTAACAGCCCACATGTTACATACATGTCCATTCTTTTTATATATGTAAAGAAGAGAGAGTTACAAAAAAAAGGGGAATAAGAAGAATATGAGAAAAGAAAAAAAAAGAAAAAGAAAAATTAAGAAAAGAAAATTAAATTTTTTTTTTTTTTTTTTATAGTTTTTTTTTTTTTTTTTTTTTTTTTTTTTTTTTTTTTTTTTTTTTTTTTTTTTTTTTTTTTTTTTTTGCTTTTTTCACCCTTTTTGACATTCTTTTTTTTTTTTTTTTTTTTCTCTTCTCCATGTATATATATGTATATATGTTCCAGTGCGCTCCAGTACGCGGAGATATGCAGACATAGAGGTGTACCATATGCACATACATCTTCGTTACAATGAACCTTCTAACAGTTCAACGACTCCTTTTAACGACCTTTTACTGTTTTTTTACATGAGGCAGCTTTCGCGCTGTCCTACGGCTATTTTGTTGTGATTCCCTCACCCCCTCTTAAAGGTCCCTGTCCACTTCTACGCACCAATGCGCTTCTCTCCTCCACCACTGATCCTCACAGCGCAGTTTTAAGCATGTACTCGGGATGGCATTTTACTGAATCTGTCTTGTCCATGCACATGTATAGGGCAAAAGTGTTTTGACGATTCCTTCACGTTCGAGTGTCTACGCTGCATCTACAAGCTGAAGTAACAAAATGAAACTTCGTATACGTCGCGTCACTACCAAATGTATTATATACGCATATTGCTCTCACCGAAGAGACAAGTTCAACCGCGTGCAAAAAAAAAAAAAAAAGTGAACAAGCTGCGAATGTTTTTTTTTTTTTTTTCCGCTGACCATGTGTGAGACCGACTTGGCTACGACTACAGCGAAGCTCCTTTTAGACCACAGCATACATCTGTGGGATATAAGAAAAGGGAAAGAAAGACAAACGCAACTGCCCTTTTGTCCACACCTGTTCACAACAAGTTCATCTTCAAAAAAAAATTCTTTCGTGTCTCCACCTCCTTCACTGCAATGTATCGCGACGTGTTAGAAAAGGAACGATTGATGCAGAGGCATGAGAAGCATGTAAAGCATAATGTGGTCGATAATGTAATAGCTGATGTTACATGCACGGGGCAGGGTAATTCGCTCATGTGTATATGTGTGTGTGCGTGGTGCACCCCTTCAAGGCTGTGCCACATCACATGGGTGTCACTTCATCTCCTCCCCCAGGCAAGACGTACCTCAGGAAGAACGAAGCCGCGTTCGAGGACTACAAAACCAGGGAGAGGGAAAAACTCAAGTCCTTCGTCAAAATTGAAAATAGACGGTAGGGAAGGAGGCAGTGAGAAATGCGGCTCAGGAGCATTCCTGTGGAGCAATGCACCCACGCCACACGACACATGACGTCACGTCACATCACGCAACGTAACAGGAAGGAGAACCTCCAAAGAAATGAAGAGAGATGGCAACTGGAGGACATGAATGCACAAGTATGTATGTACATATGAGCAACACGTGGTGAAGCATTCCGTTGTCGCTCCCTAACTACCCCTAAATGTGCACCGAGAAATAGTGCACCTAATGCGACCGGGGGGGGAGCGGTTCATTTATCTCTCCCCCCTTTTGTTTTAATTTCAAATCATATACCGTTGGCTGCCGAATGCACGCCGAAACATATAACATGGCCGCTGTCTTTTGCCCCATCCCCCCCTTGTCACCAAAAAGAAAGAAAAGGATAAAACCAGCGCGCTACAAAAAATGCCATTCAAAAGCGAGAAGAATAAGACTAAGTAATGTTGAAGCATCAATCTGGGCGAATAAAAAAAAAAAAAAAAAAAAAAAAGAAAAAATTTTCTCCCCAATTGAGAAGCAACTTGGCAAAGGGAATAAACAAATGTGTAATCTCCTTCAAAAGAAAAACAACTCTGAACATTCCGTACGTCCCCCGCAGGTGCCACCACGACATCATCAACCACGACTACCTCAATTATAACGAGTCAATAAAAATGGAAATGAAAAAAAATGTAACAAATGAGGAGTGAAGCAGGGGGGGTTGCTTCCGCAATGCGTGACGCGTGATACGTGGTGTGGCTTGCTATCTCCTCATGGAGGGGCAACAAAAAAAAATAAAAAGTGCATACACACATATGCGTTGTATATGCGTACGTGTAAACCTGTTCTCTGTTTTCCCCCCTGTTGCAGATTTGCGTGAATAACAGGAGAAGCTACTTGTCCCAGAAAATGAGCGGATCGTACAACCCCATCACGGGTTCGTTCTCCTCACACGTGGCTGCCTTTCTCATCGTCGTTGTCACCATCGTTGTGTTCATCTCACCGCGCTGTCATGTGAGCCCAATTGGACGCGGCACTTTTCTTTGCCCACTTTTTGTACCTCCTGTCATGTTGCCCCTTTCTTGGGTCCATCTCTCACGCAGGGGAAAAAAGAAGCTAACAAAATGGACAGCATGGGTTGGAGGGATATGCGTGCTCTTCTCCCCAACCCCCCCTATAGTGGCGCTCATCGACCCCATCACACGAGAACGAGCATATGCGCAGGGAACAGGTAGAGCGTGCGCCCTACAGAAATGCGCAGAGAATCCACGAGAGCAAACATCAGACGTGAGTTGATCAAGTCACGATTTAGCGCATCCTCAATCTGTTGGATCCTCACCTCATTATGGGAGGAATAAGAAAAGCCAAAGGAGTTAGTCCCGTTGCTATGGGTATTATCCTCCCTTTTGCAAAATGGCTGACTCATGAATTTTTTTTTTTTTTCAAAATTTTTTTTTTTGCCATTGGGATGATCCACTTGGATGTTACAAATTGAGCAATACTCATCAATCGCTTTAACAAAAAAAAAAAATGTTTTAAAAATGCTCAAACTTTCCTTTTCCTTTTTCCTCCTCTTTAATTTTACAATTTCTTCGTAACGTCTTCTTATTATACTCCACTTAAAAAAGTTAATAAAGAGAACAAACTCTTCGTCTTCCTGCAACATATTCGACCCTTCCATGTGGATCCCTACAGTTGTCAACGTCACTTTTTTGGCCACAAAAATAATTACCCGCTTAATGCCATATTTTTTTGTGATTTTTTTTTCAAATTTGTATAAGTGGAGATTTTCCCCCCCCCTTTGCACACGTGCAACTTTTCCGTAGTGAATAAAATAATTCATGAACGCGGTAAACACATAGTTGTGCATGAAAAAGGGTTTAATCACTGTGTCTTCTTTTTTTCTTTCGTCCATATAATTAAATGTACTTATATGCATTTCTTCGTTGGTCAGAATTTTTTTTTTTTCTGAACAAAAAATGCACACACATTTAGCTAGCTCCAACTGGCTAGGATGTTGTCTCTCTTCTTGCAAAAGTGGCTCTGTTTGTGCTTCTTCCCCTTTCGTCACATCCCCCCCCCTCTTGCTAACATACCACTCTTCCACATCGCTGGTGTCTTTAAATTTCTCTCCTGAATAGTTCCCTTCCTGTGAAGCATCCATTTGTCCCTGTCCTCTCATCAACACCATATTTTTATTGACCAGACGAATAAAATTTACAACAATTTTTTTCAAGTTCAATCCTTTGAGGTTATTTTGTCTTGTAACTTCTACATTTATATTTTTAAAATTTCTATACAGCCTTAAATTGCGCTCCACCATGAGATTATTTCGTTTTTCCATTTTATTCCGTGGCTTCGTCATTTTGAATGATTTTCCCTTGTGTCGATACGTGGTCTCCTCCTTACTCATGACTTTATGCATCCCGTCTGAAGTGACTTCCACTCCATCCAGCCGCTTCTGATTCTCATCCCGTAGGCCAAACAAACGGTCATGCAGATTATCACCCTCAACGCAATTTCCACTGTCCTTTATTTTCTCTACATCCTTGTGCAGAACGAGCTTGTCCATGTGGCTGCCCAGGTAGTAGTAATTGTACACGTTCATGGTTCTGTTATTGTTTCCCTCGTCATTCAGAGCTGCACTGTCCTTTATGCTTTCTTGGGTTGATTCACTCAACGCCGCGTAACTCACACCCGTGCGGTTTAAAATGTCTTCCTCCGAGTTGGCCGTGCTCTCGGTTGTTCCGTCCCCTGCGTGGGCGCCCCCTCGAGAACGTATTGAGGAAAGCGACGACGAGCTGGACGGCGAGCTGCACCGCGCGCGCGACAACGACCCACACGACGACCCAGATGACTCACCGCCCTCATTCGTCATATTAAGTATGCTCATAAAATTTAACTTCCTTGTAGCTCTCCTTTTTAACTTGGCAAAATTTATTAAGCGGTACATTCCTTCCTCTGTCGTGTCATGCAGGTCGTAGTAAGTGGTTTCCCTTTTTCCACTTCTGCCTGGCAGACGTGCACCCCTATTTGCAATTCTAGACCTCCGCCCTAATGCAAACTTTGAACAGGAGGATGTTTTCTTTCGTGTTTTATTTATCCCTTTGTCACGAACATTAAGGTAGAAATTTCCATCCCTTATGTGCATTGTGCTTTGAAGATTTGCACCCTCTCCATTGTGACTTTCGTTCTTTCCTTTCACGTCTGACTCGCACTGAGTGGCCTGCTCTGAGCTGCTGCTAAAAAGGCAATTGGAGTTTCTTTCCTGTGGACAGTTGTCACCCCGATCATTCACTTTCTCCACGTCGCTACTAAAAAGACAATTGTCACCCAGCTCGTTCTGTTGCGCACTTTTATGGCCGGCGTCCTCATCCGAGATGGTACTGAACAGGCACTTACTCTTCACCCTCCTCTTTTTGTTTTTCCTCCTATCTTCCTCCGCACTATCCCCACCATTTACGCTGTCACTAAAGAAGCCCCTCTTCCTGCCAGAAGCTCTGTGCTGGTGTTCTTTCGTTCCATTGTTGTCCTCTCCAGAACTGGTGCTAAAAAGGTTTGTCAGTTCCTCACGCTCTTCACTGCTTCGCTCCGGTTTTATGAGTCTTCCCCTCACCGCCGTTCCGCTCCCACCTCTACCCTGGTGTTCCCTACCCATTCGCTGGCAGGAACTTTTCTCCGAACTAATTTCAAACAGATCCATGAGACGGGAACATGAAATATATTTAATGAGGTACAAAATAGGGACACCTTTGTGCAACTTTGCCTGTTCTTCCTTCAAATTACAAAAAAGAAAAAATGTTTTACTTCCTTTAATTTTGACCCACGAATTTTTTCATTATTGGAGTGTGTTCGTGGGAACGGTGTTTACCGAACGTGTGCGAAATGGATGAGGCCCTTCTGGCATACCCCGCTGCAGTCAACGATCCTGTTTTTGTGCCCTTGTATAGTGTGCACACATGTTTCATCTACACACCTGTGCACATTCACCTATATGTTGCTCCCAAAACATATAAGACGAAAATGGAAACCTTTTTCCTAATGAGCAGTCCACCGATGTAGCTGCTGTTAATTTTTTTTTTTTTTACATTCACCTGTGGGTGGGGATACAAAAGGGGGGAAAAATTACATGCCTACCCGGGAATGGTAAAATTGACCGAGAACTATTTACTTTCCACTTCTCCTTTTTACTGCCCCCTCGAGGTGACGCTTACCATTTCGGCGCTGTTTCAGTTGAGCTGCATAAAACACCTGATCCGTGTTTCACTCAATTGCAACATTTTTTGGGGGACATTTTTTGGGACATTTTTTTTTTTTTTTTTCACCTTACCTGTTCATAACTTTTTGGCCAAAATGTTGGCCCACCCAAAAAAAGAAAACGCAAAAAAAGGCGAAAAAAAAAGGCGACAAAAAAATGGAACTGAATGATAGAAGAGGGCACAACATATAAAATATAAACAAGGGGACGAAAAAGAACAAAAGTGAGGGGAACGAAAGGACAGGTAAGTAGACGCCGCAACCTGATCAGCTGATGAACTTTCTTCAAACGGAAAGAAATATGACACGTTAAGGTGGAAAAGCTGTTTCAGATAAAGCAAAAAATTTATTATCCCATCCAACATGATAAAAAAAAAATGGGTCCCCAACGAAAGGGTCATGAGACCCATCGTGAGCAGAGAATACGTGAGTCCATGTAACATTAAAAATGTAAAAGAGTTGAAAGAAGAATTAAAGGGTAAAATATACACAAATATATATACCTTCAATTCATTATGCGATGGCATATACGTTAGTAGAGGGATGTATGCAATTACGGGCAGGAGAAACTGCGGGAAAAGTATCCTGTGTGCACACATTTGTGTGAATCTTTTTTTTAACGACGTGTTGCATTACTTCCACCTGTTTTACTCTACCTTTTTCGACTTTGTACAATTTTTGGAAGAAAAAAATGTGGAAAATAAATTTTGCTTACGGACAGCTACTAACCTGCGCCAAGTGTGTACAGAATTCGCCCTTGGGAACAAAAACTTCGCCGACGTTAAGGAGCTCGTGAGGTACTTCTCCACGCAGTTCGTTCAGTTAGAAGCGGGGGGGGACCATGCTAACTGCGACAACGCTCACCGCACGCATGCTCACCGCGACAGTGGCAGGGAAGATGGGACAGACGGCCAATTTGGCGCATTTGACGAACGTGATGAATTGGGCCCGAAGGAACAGTGGCGCCAGCGCTTCTCCAAACGCAGGGCCATCTACGTCGACCTCGACAACAGCTTCTACATCGAGAGGTACAAAAACATGATCCGCGCCTCACTCGAAAAAATAAAAAAGCTAATGAAAACATACAAAGAATTCTGTTCTGAAAAAAAATGCGCCCTGTTCCTGCTACTACTAGAGGGGGACAAAGAAATGAAGACCTTACTCTCCCCGCTACGAAAAAAGTATAGCGCATCGTTTGACCCCCTCATAAAAAATTTTAATCACCACTTGGACCAGTACATCCATCGCATCACATTCTCAGATGTGTACAAAAATTTCCAACTCTTAAAAGTATTTAATTTTGGCGAACTCATTAACGTTGTTAATTTTATTAGCAGCGAGTTGCAAAAGTATGAACAGCCATGCAGCAAACATTTCAGTAGGTATGTGCCTTCCGACTTAGGAGTACTTGTGGTAGACAACTTAAATTACCTGCACAGGGGGGGAGGACCCCATGGGAAAAATACATGGGACAATGAACTAAACCAGCTTTTAAAAACCCTGTCCAAATTGTCGACTGAAAATAAAGTGTGTGTCCTCCTCACCCACAATGATAATAAATACTTTAAAAAAAAAGAAGAACAAATTTTGCAGCTCTACTCCAAATATGTGTACAACCATGTGCTCGTTAAATTCATCAACCAAAAAAAACTTTCTGAATTTTCCTTTCCTGCCAAGGGGGAAAGCAAAGCGGGACGTGCACACGGGAAAGGCAGCCGCAAAGGGAGCGTCATGAAGGATGAAAACAGTAACCGGAAGAGCGGCATGGACGTGAACGCAAACTGCTCGTCGAGCGAACAGAGCTTTAATGATGTCTCGGGTAATGCCCACGCGGCGGGCGCGGGGTCTGCTGATGGGGACGATGTGGGCCATGTGGGCGATGCTCAGCGTAGCGATCCTGGCGATTGTACTGAGCAGAGCGATGAGGATGAAGACACCAAGGATGCTTTTTACAAAAAACGATACAACCTCAGGTACATAAAAATAAAAAGGGAGAAACGAAAACCCGAGTTATGCTTCTTCGAAATCAACCAATTTGGGATCGAGACAATGCTGGTCTGAAACGTGTCGATGGACACGCCGCAGGTGGCCACAATAACGTCATCGTGCTGAACAGTGGTGTGACTGGGGAGATGAAGACATTGGCAAAACGCCCCTTTTATGTCCCTCCTACTGCGCATTAGTGAAGACCTCAAAACGGTGAACAATGCCTGCCCCATTTGAACAACTTTTTTGGACCTTTCCAATTTGACACCTTTTCGCGCGAATATGAGCGGCCGTAAAGTGTACCCCTACACACACGGGGGGGGGAGAAATTTTTTTTTTTTTTTTTTTTTTTTTTGTGCTGTTATACAACTTTCTGTTTGCTGGCGCAGAAAAGGCACCAGAAAATATATAGACCAAATTAGCACGCAGGTATGGACACGGTGTTCTCCCATCCAGACGTGTCTCTTTCATTTCATGCACACAGTTCTCATTAAATTGCTTTATAGCGTTACGCATGCGAGGAAGTGTGTGTCGGTTTGGCTTATTCGTAGGAGGAAAAAACAAACATTTTCTGCGGCAGAACAGCGCACCAATAAGGTGACAGGAGGTGAAGAAGATCGTTCGTTTGGCCAATCCGATTCGCTTGGCTGTGTTCCGTTAACCCCCCCTAACCGTTTCGTCGTCCCATGCACGCATCAGGATGACCTTACAAAAAAATAATTTTCGTATTATCCTCCTTTTTAAATGTTCGTACAGTTTAAATACATATGTGCGCGTGGTGTGGTAGGCGAAGAGAGGTGCACAAGCATAGGTAAAAAAAAAAAAAAAAAAAAAAAAAAAAAA
>NW_012192599.1:163452-171079 GCF_000956335.1 Plasmodium fragile | reverse complement strand
AAAAAAAAAAAAAAAAAAAAAAAAAAAAAAGAATTCTTTTCAGTGTAAAAAAGCAGGGCTTCGCGAATGCAAGAAGGATGTAAGGATGGTGCATAAAAGCACGTTATATATATATAAACAAGCGCATGTAGAGGCACATGCCCACACAAAGGCGCACTCGAGCGCGGAGCAAAAAAAAAAAAAAAAGGGCAGCAAAGAAAAGAAATTGATCCCTAAACACAACATCCTTATGAAGACAACTCCTTCACAGCAATGATCTTCTCCTGTCCACATGCAGACAAAACACTCACTAACACAGACTTGCCGCTATCGAAAAGGGTACGAATTTGCTTAGCTACATCATCAGGGTTTCCATCAGAGTCCTTTGGTAAGCTTAAGTCATCCTTGGTCTCTCCGTTGTCGTACAGGAGAGACACAAAACCATCCTCCGTAATGTCAATCAGCTGCAACTCAGTCCTCTTCACCACAGGGACATCCATATTGTGAGAAGTCGGGCATATGTCTTCATATTTTTTTCCGGTGAAAATATCTATACCTACAATATGTGCCTTTGCATGACCATGCTTTCCTGTTTTGGATGTGGAATAATCAACCACTTTGCACGGATGCTCCTTTAGCATGACGTGTCCGTTTTTCTTAATGGCACCTGCCTGCACAGGGTATGTCTGGGATGCTCCTGCATCGATGTTGTCATATGTTTCGTGGTCTGACATTGTGTTTTAAAAAAAAAAGGGAAGAAAAGTGGGCGGTTCTTGTTTTTTTTTTTTTTTTTTTTGTGGGTTTAAAGAAAATAGGGATTCTTCTCCAACGGGGTTGTTACGGTACCTATATAGCCAAGTGTATATATAACATGTATGCATATGAATACATATATACATATATATACTTCTTAAGCGCGTTATTTTTAGGGTGGTTCAAAAAACAGTGGCGCCACAAAAAGGGAGAGGCAGAGGGGAAAGAGTTGACAAATGGAGTAACAAATTGGGGAAACGCAACAGCGCTAAAGTAAGCTAAAGGTTTAATACAATTACCACAAAGAATGAAAAATAAAAAGTAGCTAAAAAAAATGCATCTCTAACGAAAAACTCAGCGTAGCTTATTGAATATTTCTCTTTCGTGAAAACGTTTTATTTATTTTTTTTTTTTTTTCCTACTTGTTGTTTTGGCTTGCAAATGGCTTCAAATTTAATTCCTTATACTTATGGGAACAGTCAGTACAAAATGTATGTACGTATATATTTTTTATAATAATATGTTTGGCTTCAAATGATTTAAAATATAAAAGGAGAATGGCGTACAAAAGAAATTTGCATTTAGCGAATTCGTAGTGCCTCTTTTTTTTTTTTTTTTCTGCGTGCTGATTCGACTTCAAATACTATGGGATTGGGTTTTTTATTATAAATAACTGCTTGTGAAAATACCTTACGAGGTATGGGGTATGCGCGTTCAGGTTGCGTAAAATGTTTGTGTAAGGGTTAGCTCAAGTTAGGTAAAGAGTTCATATTGTTTTGCTTCGCAGCTTTACTAATTTTGGTAACTATATATTATTGTAACTATTCTTTGTAACCATTTTGGGGTAACTACTTTTTGCGTTGCGTTATTTTGCGTCGGTTATATGCTTCTTTTTTTTTTTTTTTTTTTTTTTTTTTTTTTTTTTTTTTTTTTTTTTTTTTTTTTTTTTTTTTTTTTTTGTTTTTTTTTTTTCGCCTCAGTTTCACTGCATTTCGATTGCCGAGAAAAAGCTAACTCCCGGCCGACCTGGAAAAAAATATTCATTGCGCGTTTTTGTTAAACAAGCACATAAACGGTTGCCTTATCTCCGTTTCCCGAGCCCGCTAGTGGGCATGTTCTATATGTTAGCCGGTGCCCATGTTTTATATTTGAACAAACTCACAAAAACCCAGCTCTTGGGTTCAGGCACCAAATGAAATGGTGAGGTTAAAAAGGCGTGAGGCATACCACAAAGGAAATAATTATGCACCTAGCATATAAATACGCGTAGCGCTCGTACACATTAAGGCATACAAAATACACTGTTGCGATGGGAAGGGAAAACGGATGCGTTACCTTACCCCTGCGACAGTCGGCCAAAACGAACCCAAAGAAAGAAAAACCCAAGCAGGGAACAGAAATTATTTTTTTCTTGGAGGCACTTTTTACGGCACTTATGAATGAGTATATTAGCGGTATAATAAACATACCATGCGTTCATGCATACACGGCGTTATGCAAAAAAGGGAGGCAATAATTTTGTTCACTACCAAGTAGCTATTTCGCCTTTTTCCACGAGGACGGAGCAGCAAAGTTAATATTTCCCTCCGTATGCAAAATATATAGCAGACTTCTATACCAATTTACAATTATGCCTTAATAAAAGTGTGCCTTCGTTTTGGGATTTTTTTGTACTTATGTGGTCAGGCTGGCAAGTCGTCTCTACTGAATGATGAGGGGGCATATACCGCCATTTGGAAAGCGCACAAAAGGCAGCGACGGTAAACAACAGTTCAACAATAGTTTAAACAATAGTTAAATAATAGTAGCAACTGGGAGGTGCCCAAGCAGGCGTTGTAATGTTGGCACGGACGGGGAAACTCTTTATAGGTCCCCCCGAAAATGAAGATACAAAATAGTTCATATGGTTCAACATTGCTGTGTATATTTTTTTTAACTCCATTTTTTCTTTTTGTTCGAAGCCTTCCTAAAAAAGCACACATTTTTATAGTAAGAAAAAGGGGCCCATTATTTGATGACGTGACCCCTACACACGGACCGGTGTATTCCCTCATCCCGTGTGGCACATATAAACAATATCGCGAAAACACCCCCATGTATAGTTCCTGTTCACGTATGTTCTCTTTTAAAGCCATTCGATGAAGGCATTCAAATGGAGTCACGTTTAATTTTGTCGTCCTTTAAAAAAGAAGGCCAAGGAGATGTTTTACACTCCATGTATGTCCAACGGGCAAAGGTTTAAGGAACACACATTTTTATGTTCCGCACAAGGCTGCTCGAGGAACGACACGGTTTATTCCTCAGTTAAACCCTCATGAAGTGAAACAAAAAAAAAAAAAAAAAAAAAAATATTTGCACACAATTTTACAGTTGGCTTATTAACCCCTGTAACGGATAACATTTTTGGAGTAAATTTTTTTTTTTTTTTTTTTTTTTCCAAAATGGCTAGCTATAAAAATTCGCTGAGATTGCTCGGAATTTTGTTCAAGGCATGGTTGTAATCTGAGGGGGTGCATATTCAAAGAAAAAAAAATGTATAAAATACAAACCAAACAATGCAACCAAAACGAAGCAACCACTTGACACCTCTCACTTTGTGACGCATGCAACAAATAAACTCCTTATTCTCTCTCCCTCAGCACCTGTCTCGACGAGGTTTCTGAGCACAGTTAGCAAGTACGTTGTGATGACCAACACTGAAGCGGTAAAAATAGGGAAAGGAAAAAGTGAATTTATATACAGGTGTCTACATATCGCCTTCACATATGTACACAAATGTGTACGCCATCTGTCACATCACGTTAAACTCAGCTCACTCACCCGAAAGTGAAAAAATTGTGCTCAGTGAGGAAAAATTTACTGAGCTAGGGATCATAAAAAATATGCTAGGGTCTGCATAGGGGGGGTAGCAACAACAGAATCAACTACTCTAGTGTTATGTACAAATGCATCTCTTGTTTAGCGTGTCCACTTTGCCGAGGAGAATTTTACTGCACGGTGAATGGTGAGTGCATGGGCACCCTGGTGACTGACCTATGGGATTCATCGCTTGGCTCGCTAAGCAATAAATCTGAGTGACAGACGCCGCGATGGGCAGCGCGCAAAGGAAGGACACGATGTATTTATCCAATTGGCTGAGCAGAAGGGGGGGAGCAAAATATAAAACGGAATGAATAATGCACCTTATGTGGCGTTTACCGCGATATGCACTTCCAGACGTGGTGGAAATAGTAAGCATGCGCCCACATGTGTGTACACAAAAACGCATGCATATTGTTCAAGATGCTATACACGCTGTACATGTGTACACTGTTCCCTGTGCACCCCTCTCCTCCTTACACGCTCTGTGAATTCTTCAACTCGCTGTCTTCAAAAACCCGGGGAAACAATTTCCTAATCATCCACGCCAACACGATAAGCACAATTAGGTGCACTGCCTTTAGGACCAAGTAATAGTTTCCCTTCAGTACTGTGCAATGGGGATGCAAAAAAAAAAAAAGGGAGCAGACATATGAAGGGGGTGCAACGCAAGGAGAGCAACACACCGAGATTAGAGGAGGTATCATGATGGGGAAGTCAGCTGCACAATTGAGTTTGCCTCAATGTAGGAACTGCAAGTCAAACCCTAATGAAAGATATTTTCTCGCACAAAACCCTTCTCAACTACTAACGTGACATGTACAGGTATCCACTGAACCCATAATCGAAAGCGTTTGCCTTGTCACCCCCGAAATGGGTTACAATGTCGTATACAAACTTGGACAGAACCTGCAGGTGGATAGAAAAAGGGGGTAGGTATGTCCCTACATTATACACACACGTATCAGTTTTGTTTTTGTGTGTGGGGGAGTGCAGTGAGACATACGGACGAATCCCATTTTGGGTGCCCATCATTTTACGAGACTAAACAGTATACCAAGGAAAATACATGGCGGGTAAAATTTGACAGCGATTTTATTGTGTAATCTGAGTAGACAAAATTGAAGGCGAAAACTGCAGCGGGGGAGGGGGAAGAACAAATAATTCTCTTTTGCGGTTGCACTTTTTGCTGCTCATCCTTGCAGCTCATCCTTGCCGCTGATCATTGGTGCATCCGCGCGCGCGTACCTGCGAACACCAGCGGCAGCGAGCAGACAAGCCCGACGCTCAAAATCCCGTTGGTCAAGAAAAACACCATCAGAAGGGTGAAGTACGCTGTAGAGGGAAAACGCACATGCAGTCCCCAACAGGGGTGCATTAGTAGGTAGCTAAACGTGCATGTAACACATATGTGTACCCTATGCTTCTTACTTGTATACACTGAACAGGTGTAATTCACACACCATGGTAATCACTTATTAGTAGTACTTACCACATATGGATGACAAGGTGAAGGTTGTCTGATTTCTTGTGTGGCCTAACAGAAGTCACAAAATGAAAAACGTTATGAACCCCTCTGTTGCTTTAACTGCCCTTGTGATGCTGCTCAGGAGAGTACGTGTGTCTCGGGGGGGGGTACTCACCGAATACGCCGACGTAAGCAAAGAGGGGCAAAAGAATAAGTAGCAGCAGAGACATGTACACCTTCATAATTCCGCTCGAAAACTTCGTAGGCAATGTAGCGGAAGGTGCATGTGTGCA
The DNA here is from genome assembly GCF_000956335.1 of Plasmodium fragile. Classification (NCBI taxonomy): domain Eukaryota; phylum Apicomplexa; class Aconoidasida; order Haemosporida; family Plasmodiidae; genus Plasmodium; species Plasmodium fragile. The sequence continues at coordinate 165,727 of NW_012192599.1, read as the reverse complement.
TATATGTATGCGGTTCATGTTCAGGCCCCCTCTCAGGGTGAGCATAGTTGGCAGCAGAATGAGGAAGCCTTTCCTCTTTGGCATCTAACGAACTCTCTAATGTGCTTCTTTTAAATTTACATAACACACGCGAAGTTTGAAAAGGTTCCGTATTACATATTTTTTTTTTTTTTTTTTTTTACTTATATAAAAAAGTTTACTTGATTAATCGAGTACGCCTTGTCCACCGTTTTGCTCCATATGTCTGCAAACGAGATGGAGAAAAATATAACCCTTTTAGCTTGCTCCCTTTTGTGCTTCCTCAAAGCAAGCACGAACAAAACTCAATGTCGAACCTGTTTTGTTTTGCGTTTGGGTAAATCTGGACTCATCGCTATGGACTATCCGGGACAGAAAGCTCGCCGACGGGGACGAGGCTGCTCAAAAGGGGGAAAAGCATTTTAGCGTTTTAGCAGTTTCGCCATTGAGCAGTTTTGTAGTTGGGCAGCTCCGTGTCCGCATCGCAAAACGGCCTCGTACAATATGTACAGGCAGCAGTGAGCCACGAAACCCGCCCTCCTTTAACCGAAAAAATACGTGAAGCTCCTAAACTCGTCGTCCAGGTACGCATCCTGCTTCTGAATGACTCCATCAACAACAGGTCTTTTTTTACAGAGGACAAGGAACAAAAATAGCACAATGGCTAGCACCTTCATCGTTGATGTTACGTTTTTTCGACTTGACAAGAGGGCGGGCACGCAACATGCACATATATATATAAGTATACTTATGTAAGTGGTGGTAACAGGAAAGGAGGATTATGGACAAGGATGATGCGCCCTCTCAAGTGGTGAAATCGATATAAAAAACAAACACATTGGGGGAAGCGACGCTCAGTTGGTAAACACAAAAACGGGTAAAGAAACATTTTTTCATTCCCTGCAAGTGGAGCCATCCAATGTAGACATGGTCCTACGACAATTTTTACGCAAATGCATGCTTGCGCCATGGGGCGCTACATTTGTACGTACATCACACGGGGGATTAAAAAAAAAATTAAAAAAATAAATAAATTAATTAAATGATCACAACGCTGTTCAACTGCACAACGGGTAAGTAAAACCCACCGCGCGGGAAGGCCCTACACCAAGTCGTCCTCCATGAGCGCCCGCCTTACGAGCTCAAACTTGGCACGCAGGCTGTGCGCAGACGTGTTGCTCAGGGTGCCCTTCCTCCTCTGCTTGTCGCACAACTCACACAGATCCTTCATCTCCGCCTGGAAGTGTGCAAAGTAGGAGGGCAAATCCACATCATTAATTTCTGCGCAATTTTCAACCCCCAATTTCCCTTTGTCAATGTACAGAGGGGCGCCATACCGGTCCTGGAAATCCCCATCAAAGCCATCATTACAACTTAAGATGATAGAATTGGAGTCTACCATAAAATTTAAAATATTCCTCAAGTCATTGTACACACACATCCTTTCGCATTCTTCTGTCACGTCCAAACAGAGATTCATTATGCGCGGCGACATGTACAAGGGGTAGGGAAAATTATTTTCTTCAACGTGTTGACTATAGTATAGTAAAAATAGGAGATAAATACAACCAGCTTGAAACCGAATAATGTCTGCTTCGTACTTTTGCATATATTTATTGTCATCTTTTTCAAATGTTTGTTTAAATATGTACTTCCATGCACACCATAATATTTTCCACACACATACATTCTGTTCATATCTTGACTTGGACAAAATTAAAGAAAAATTGGTTTCTCTAAATATGGATGCAAATAACAGTAGCCCGTTCTCACCATCCTTTCCTTCCTTATCTTTTATTTTACTACTTTTGCTCATCCACATGTGCAGCACATTTTCTATGTCTTCCACATTGCACTTGTACCTTCCTGGCAGTGCGAAAGGCACATAGTACTCCCCGCACAAATCTCCCACCCTCCGGACGTACTTTTCCTCGTTTACAAAGTCGATTGTGTACATGGTCTAGTGGGATGCACTTACATAGCTTGCACTTATGTGGCATTGAAAAAAAACAAGCACAATATTTATGTGCAGTCTTTGCGTGGCTCATCAAATGGATCCTTCGTCCCATCAGCTTTTTCCCCTGCAAAATTGGGTGAACTTTCCATTTCGTTCTTATCGCCACATGTGCAACCGCTACCCCTTCTTAATTGAATACTCAACTGGTCTCCCCCCAAACGTATTTGCGAAACTGCCTCAAAGGGTAGAAGATGCGTCCTATTATCTATCCCCAACTGTGTGTTATTTCTTTTTTTTTTT
>NW_012192599.1:155411-159187 GCF_000956335.1 Plasmodium fragile | reverse complement strand
TTTTTTTTTTTTTTTTTTGCAATGCCTAAAGGTGAACAGTTACATATGTGCAAGAGCCATTCGGATGCCTAAAACATGGTAAAAATAAAAGCGAGCTTGGGGAGTTTCACCCATTTTTATGCGAACCTAAAGAGAAACTACTCCTCGTAAAACAATTATTATAACACAGGTAGAACAAATGTAACGCGATGAAGGAAAGGGCTACAGGTTCGAAATGGAGAAGCATACAATGACCTCCTCACGAATGGGCAACCTACGTTGCAATGACAAGGACACTCTTGTGGTATAAAGTCCACCAAAGCGCTTAATTAAAGGAACGTCCAGTATGAGGACCACCCAGTTGGGGAGAAAATGGAAGTGAACACCTCTTCAGCTGTTCACATATACTTTTTCTCTCAAAATGGAAGATTTTACCGTTAGCTTTTTTTTTTTTTTCTTTTTTGTGCCTCTTCAATTTGTTCAGTTGCTAGTGGCACTTGCTCACAAGTTGGCTCCTCCATTTTGATAAATTCTTCAAGGGGGTTCCTCTTCCTCAGTTCTAGTAAAGGACACCTTTTAGAGCCACATTGCATGGACACCTTATAGGGACCCATACACACCCTTGCGGGGAAGGCGTGACCAATTGTATGCTGGCCCATCCCATGATGGATTCCCAAATCGTTGACATAGAACAAGTGTACCCAGACTCGTACACACAAGCGATCGAATTAATCCCCATGTACTGTCTTGAAACAACGAAAGACACAACAAAGGAATGCTTAAATGTGATGCGAAATTTTGTCAATAGCCAACTTGGTAACAATTATAATTATTTGAAAAGGTGTAGAAAAATAAACGACGAAAATGTCCAGATACTTGTAGGTTTCTGTGACAAACTTCCAGACGATTTACTTATCGAACTTTTGCAAATAAATGGAGGCAAGCCAATTACCATGAAAATGGTACATGTGTCCAAGCACCCCCCCATGACGAGAAAGCAGTACGCAGAATGGTCCGTGCATTGGCCACTCTACTATAGAAAACCAGCAAATGAGGTAACAACATTAGCAAAAGAAGAAATAAAGAAATTCATACACTTTGTACACATTGCAATTCGTGTTGGGAAAAATTTTGGCACCTGCCAAGGTGGGTGTGTTTTAACGCACAACGATAAAATTATTGCCTGTTCAGGTGATAATATAAAAAATCACCCATTGCAGCATGCGGTGATGTTGGCCATTGAACAGGCTTCCTTCAAATTACGTTACCTGTGGAAAATGAAGAAGGAAGTGCACATGGGAACAAGCGATTGTAAGAGTAACACTACAGATTGCATCACTAATCATGTGCAGAATGCGCACACCTCGGAATGCCAACAAGGCCCGAGTAACAAAAAATGCAGAATTGGAAGTAGAGAAGGGGACAGCGTGTCAGGTGGAAGCACGCCCAACTTGAAATTCGCAGCGGTGGATCAGGATGAATTAGTCGATGGTGGAGCCGCTGATGGGGAAGACCTCACGCGGTTATCCATGGTCAACGCTGTTGAGGACGACCAGTACCTATGCACGAATTATTACGCATACCTAAGCCACGAACCCTGCTTTATGTGTGCAATGGCGATGGTGCACTCGCGCATTAAATGTGTCATCTTTGATGAATTGAACAGAGACAACGGGGCCTTGTTCAGCCGAGCGAAGCTTCACTCTGTAAAAAACCTCAATCACCATTTTAAGGTTTATAAAACGGTGCGCAGTAATTCGTGATTTTCTTCCCCAATTTTGGGACGCATACACAACATACACACACATCAGAGTAAGTGAACACGTGGTTGTTTATGTATCCCCCGAATTTTTAATTCCCATACAAGAGGACCCCCTCTGCGGTGTGTAGTTATTTTTTTTCATTTGTGTCAAATTCAAAAGAAAATTTTAACAGTAGAGCCATTTTTTCAAGTCATACTTGTAACACACATTTTTTACATGCTTTACGGGCATAATAACATGCCATTTTTTTTTTTTTTTCTTTTAAACTCGCCATTCCGTATGATATAACCGCCACTTTGTATGATCCTTCCCCAGGATGGATGTAAACATCATATGTATGTTTCGTTCTGCCTCATTTGCAAACGATCTTCTCCACTTGCCGCGGTGGCATGAATGTATGTGTGTAGATATATTATGATATGCCTGCATTGGCGCAGCTATCCCTCTCGATGCCCCGCCATTTAATTAAAAAAGAAAAAAAAATCAAAAAAGCATCAACTTTTTGGCTAGCCATTTCTGCGTCGTTTTAAATTTTTTTTTTTTTTTTTTTTTTTTGAGAAAATAGCCAAATAGTCAGCAGCTACAAAAAGTTATGAAGTTAAAATGAAAAATATTTTGGATAACGTAATCCTGTAAAAGTTACCCCATGGTGCGTGTTGCACAAACAGGAAATTCAGAACGCAGGTGCTAGTATTAATGGGTACCCTCATTAAAGGCGAGCCGCCTTATTGGTAGTACGTAAGGCTCAGATATGTCCTGTTGCACCATGCTACATGATGCTGCGTGCAACAGGTTGGAGCCAAATCCCGCACGCTGCTTTCCCCCCGTTGCAAAAGACGGAAAGGTACCTGTCCCCCCTGATGAGCACACCATCCTGCTGTTAGCAAAATGAGATACAGGCTCTTCCCTCCCTTGACTTTTTTAAAGTACCTGAGGAAATTGCATGTGTATTATTCCCCTGTGCGCAGCGAGAAGGCGGACGTTGCGAGGTAGGTAGTTTAACCAGTCCGAGCAGGAGCAAAGATAAAAGGGGTGCCCGCAGGGGACAAATTGATTTGGAAAGGAAATGATTACACTCAGTTGTTTGTACGTGCTCCCTTTCCTCTCCATATGGACCATACGAACGGATGGCGCCCATGGCCGCGTACCAATGGCCACCTAAACAGATTAACCCACCCCGGCTGGCACACGTTCCCATGTTCCCCCCACAGGCGACTCATTGTCTATGCGTCCTCCCAAAAAATAAAACAAAAGTACCCCCTATTGACTGTAACATGGGAACTCCTAGCGTAAGCATTTTATGAGTACATGTGTGTGTGCGGTGTGTTTACCACGCCTGTCGCTTCCCCACCCTTATGTGCGTTGCATGTATTGCACTGTTTGCTCACCCGCACATGTGAACCCTCCTACCCCCATCTCTGAAGATATGAAAATCCACCCATGATAGAAGTAGAGTACTTAACTGGAGAAAAGGAGAAGTAAGTCGCGAAGAGAAAAGCGCCACAGATGCTTGAATGAACAGACTAATCCAACTGCACATATATTACCTGTGCACCCCCGCCCATTGTTTTTTTTTTTTTTTTTTTTTCTGTAAGAATAAATATAGAATACTTCAGCGATAGGCAGAAGAAGGAGATTGTGGACAAGTGGAAATACACGGGTAATAAAGTGAACCGGAAAAGTGCCTTCTGGAAGTAAACTGCCGTTAACGGAATGGCAGCTCATTCGCTTACACACGCATGCTGAAGCAATTTTGCATCTTTTTTTTTTTCCCCCCCTCCACCGCAGCGGCACTGGACCCCTTTCCCGAGGTGCTGGCCCCCACGCTGGAGAAGCCGAAAGAGGACCTCTAAATGTTCGGAATGGTGAGACTCAGATTGTGCGCGCGTCCCACCCCAAACGACCTCTCATGTCAGCATTTTTCAGGGCAACTTTATCACCCCCCCCCCTGACCCCCTCTCGTTATTTACCACAAATGGGCATTTCACCCAAAAAACGAGCGAACAACTATAATTACAAAAAAAAAAAAAAAAA
>NW_012192599.1:150604-151317 GCF_000956335.1 Plasmodium fragile | reverse complement strand
AAAAAAAAAAAAAAAAAAGAAGTCACCCTATTTGCCTCTTAAAACCCAGCTGATGAACAAAACTAGACTTGCCTTCCAACCACAGTTGTAAAAAAAAAAAAAAAAAAAAAAAAAATTATAACAGGATGAACTTCACGAAACACTGCTTCCACCTCCTCCTTGGTAAATTATAAAAACGATAAACTTAGCGCAGCTACTGAGATGACCCATCCTCTAGATTCCCCATCGACACACATTTGATTTTTCTATCCCCTTTGCGCAGTTTATCTTTTCTTCCTTTTCGATGTGTACGGCGGGGTGAAGGTGAACCAGAAGAAGGCCATCCATAGTAATAGAAAAAAAAAACAAAAAAAAAAAAAAAACAGGCAGAGTGGATGCCACTGTTGTTCATCATCACGTGAGCCACGAAATAATAACTACACATTGTTACTAACGACTCATTTTTTTTTTTTTTTTTTTTTTCCATCACTTCTTTTCATATACACATGTATGAGAGCAGTAAGTGGGGAACGAGGAAACAACATCTCGATGGTAAGTTTAGTCACCACTTTAGTGACTTACAAGTGGGTTTGCATTACCCCCCTCTGTGTGTGTCTAACTGATGTGTCACGCATCACCACGGAGGCACACCCGCATTTGTACATTTCACCCCGTTATGGGAACCCCTAACACGTTGGCACTTTTTTTTTTTTTTTTTTTTTTTTCCCTTTTGC
>NW_012192599.1:141763-150504 GCF_000956335.1 Plasmodium fragile | reverse complement strand
TTTTTTTTTTTTTTTTTTTTTTTCCATCACTTCTTTTCATATACACATGTATGAGAGCAGTAAGTGGGGAACGAGGAAACAACATCTCGATGGTAAGTTTAGTCACCACTTTAGTGACTTACAAGTGGGTTTGCATTACCCCCCTCTGTGTGTGTCTAACTGATGTGTCACGCATCACCACGGAGGCACACCCGCATTTGTACATTTCACCCCGTTATGGGAACCCCTAACACGTTGGCACTTTTTTTTTTTTTTTTTTTTTTATCCCATTTGCAGGCCACACTTGAGAGCAAGAGCGGGGACGGACCCCTTTTTTGCCACTGCTCTTTTTTGGTAAGACAAAAAAAAGATATCCACACGGAGCCGCTGCGACAGGCACACAAAGTGCAACACATTTGTGCAAAAAAAAAAATTTTTAATTTAACGCGTAAAAAATGACTCACAAAACACTCCTTTCCACAGGGACGCTGCTTCAGCCGAAGTAAATGCAACGCGCTGGTATTTCTGCTGGCCGGGGGCGCAGTCTTAGCGGTCATATTAATTGGCATTTTGATTCAGCGTGCGACGCACCTCCCCCTTAAGTAAGTTCACAGTACAAAAGCTCGGCCATCGAGTTCGGCCTCGTTGTAGTCGTTTCCTCCGTTTGTGGCTATACAGGTTGGCGTCATGAGAGGGTAAAAGCTTCTTCCACCTTTGGAGTAACTGCTTCCTCAATTATGCATGTTCCTTCACACACACATACACACAGGGCCAAAGCGGGAGAGAAAAAAGAAACCACAAATAAAGCGAGCATAAGAAAGTCTGTGGTGAAAAAGTAAAACACATGAGATAAGCGGCTTGTAAGCAAAGTAGGGACATCACGAAGGGCATTTCTTTTCTGTGACGAATAGGAACCCCCATGGGGGGGATATCTGCGTAAGATGCTCCCTCCAAGATGACGCATAAAATTAGTGGTTCACTCTTTTGGCAGACTCAGAACAAACGTGGTGAAATAAATGTTAGTAATATTTTTTTCATATAGGAGTCTACAACATGGTTTGCACTGCATGAGTAGTGTTTTTTTTTTTTTTTTTTTTTTTTTTTTTTTTTTTTTTTTGTCTGTTTTAATAGCCCATTAATTTCATTCTTTTTTTAGTTACATTTTTCACTTTTCACGTTCGTGCCTCCGTCCCCTTCTTCTGACGCTTCGATGTGAATCACGCGAAGGGGAAAAGACTGAAGCACGACATTGTCTTATGGAAGAAAAACAAAAATTATAAAATTAAAATTGTAAATGTATCATGGGGGACAGGCAGCTCGTCCTCAAACTACTACCTACCCAAGTGGGGAGAAGAGTCATGTCCTCATATAAAGGCTTTTCAAAAGTGTTCATTAAAATAGCATCAGTCAGTGGAGACCTCCCACGCTGGTGCAAAAAATGGTGTGGGGGCGTTGCACATGAAATGAGGCAACTGTTCTTTTTGAACAAATTAGATTGGATGATTGAGAGATGGCGCACAAGTAACCTCTACACACCGCAAAGGACAAATGCACCATTTGAGTGCGCGTCTACCACTGCATGATGGATGGAGAGAGTGAACTGCCATAACCACGCAGTGACAATCCTGTGGGGGATGCTTTCCCCCTTCTGTCTCCACCACGCTGGGTCATTTGTCTTCCGCTTCTGGTCCATCATACACTGATGCATGATCCGTCCAGCGGACTGTAGCGAATGGCGCATTGGGGTGGCTGTACTTGTGGCCTGTACAAAGTTAGAGGGGCTGAAGCGGGGGATGGAGAAACAACAAGGGGTTCGCACAGTTTGCCCTTTTACCTATATTTGAATGCCTTTCAGTTGTGCCGTTTTGGCTTGTATTATTTTATGTTTTTATTTTTTTTTCCACTCCCCCCGTGGCTACACACCGTGCGTTTTTTTGAAAGAAGAAAAAAAATCCACCATACGTGTTGTGGCGCATTCGTCAAATCCGTCCGTAACTCTTTTTTCCTCCCGCAACGCCACATGCGCACGCCCTGGGGAAATTGAGAATGCCCGAAGAATTTCCAACAGGTGAAAAAAAAAAAAAAAAAAAAAAAATGGCCTAGCATGGTACAACATTAACGCAGAGCGACGAGAAGGAAAAGAGCATAGGCCGCAGTTAATACAATCGTTAAAAAAACAAAAAAAAAAAAGGGGGAAATATTAAAGTGCAGTTTTTACATTTACGTACACGTAGGTATATATAACCATATTTGCTAACCCTTTTGACGCGACAAAGTTTGCTCCTCATGTGATGCTCAAGTTACTGTGTCATTGCAGGAGCAGCTGATGGGCAGGACACTTTTTAAAAGCCCCTCCTGAAAGTTCCTTTCCTTCAATGTGTGCCACGCATGCTACTAATGTCACTAATGTCAGTACTGTGATGGTTGTCCTGTTTAATTCGTTCAGTGAAGGCCCAGGGTGACCGCTATTTCGGCTGCGGCTCCTTCGACCAGTCCAATGGACGAGTCTCTCACCAATAAGTGACGCCCTACCATAACGCTCACGAGTGAAGAAGTCGATTCAGAAGGAACCCTCTACCCGTACCACCATCGCTACGTCTGCTCATCAACAAGTGCAAACTTGAAAGTAACCAATAATGGACGACTGCTCAGCTCGAGAAAGTAGTAACGAGGATACCTTTGAAAATGAAAAAAAAAAAAAAAAAAAAAAAAAAAAAAAACACACATATTCCGTAATAAGGGAAGTGAACTACTCACAGAATGCGGACGACATATCGGAAGAAAAACCCAGTAAAAAAAAAAAAGCAACTAACAAAAAAAAAGTACACATAGAGGATGTCCAAAGGGTAAGCGAGTTTAAAGGGGGTTCTTCAAGTGACGAGTGGAGGAGGAACAATAGAACACAAGATGGACAGGACCCCGAACTAAGCGGATGCATGATCTCCCACAAAAGTGACATTGATCGTTTGTTAAGGATAAGGAGGGAGAAAAGGAAAAAGCGCATCAACCACAGCAGCAACCGTGGTAGCCATGACGACAACAGTGAAAGTAGTAGTAGCGAGGAGGAAATGATTGTACTTCAACGGCAGAGAAGCAGCGGGGAGCTAGACGCCACGACGGCTCCATCTCTTCACCCCAATTCAAAGCAGACACCCCGCAGGAGTACAAGAAAAGACGCACCATTCAACGTGGACCATACTCCCCACACGTCAAACTCACCACGGAATGGACACAATGAGGAGGAGTGGCCTCAGGAACACCTTCACAGTAGTCATGGGCGTGGTGGAACAAGTGTTAATATTGTGCTCCCTGTAGTGGACCACATTTATGATGTAAGGAGTGGTGATGATATGCACAATGTGAGCAGTGGGGACCCCCCAGCAATGAGTAGCGCAGACTCGCAAGATATAAGCAGCGCCAACAGCAGTGAAGCGAATATTTTTTCCAAGATGCTCTACAAAATAAAAAAAGCTTTTGTGGACAGGAGGGGGAACCCCATAACGAATGATAATGTAGTAGACAACGACATTTGTGAACTGACCATTGTGGGTAGCAATGGAATGGACCCGAGTCATCCTAACAACATAGTGCACCTTGTGGAGGATGAGGATGCATTTATAATGCAGGGGAACAGCACTAGTCAGATAGCAGGGGGAGAAGAAAGAGGAGGTTCTTACCCACATCGAAGCAACCGGACCAACGAGATGATTTGCCTGAACGAACTAAACCCGAATGATCTGTTAAACAGCTCTGTTATGCTAAACTCCAATCGCTCACAAATAAATGAAATTTTTAGTAACGTTGAAAATGGGATCATTATAATGGAAAGGCCAGATTCAGGTACAAATGGTACTACATCTAATCAAGATGCGGCAGAGAATGGTAGAAGTAGCCAATATGCTGCTACAACCCACCGCGTCAGCTACAGTAATATTTCCAACAAAATAGCTACCTACGTTAAGGAAAATATATCTTACGTAAAGGAAAGAATAAAAAACTATTGGCTAGAACGAGTACGTGAAGCAAACACCCAATTGACCACACCACATCACAATACAACCCAACGTCAGGAAACAAACGAAGAAACAATTTACACCGAAGACGAAAACGATGACCCTAGCTGTCTTCAAGTACTTTTCTTCCTAGGGTTGGTTTGTAAATTTCCTATCCTTTGGATAATCGGCTCCATATTATTTTGCATCACCCCAAGGGAACACAAAAGGACCAAAATGTGGAGTCTAGTAAACAGCATGTTTGCCCTCATTAGTATAGTTTATTTTATAAGCACCTCAAAATTTCAAATGCGCAAGCCAGTTTTTGCCGTCCTCATGGAACCATATGCAGAAGAAAAAAATAATATTCTTCCAAGAGGTGTTTTAAAAAGTAGAGACCATGTTGTTCATAATTGTGTAGTCCTGGATGGATCTTCTACGTCTCACTGGATGGGGCAAAACTCCCAGGCAATTTTTTCAGCGGAGGGAACATCCTTTTTAAATTGGAATTTCGTGTCGACGCAGAAGCCGGACACGCACATTTTACTGTAAGGAAAAAAGGAACGGTACATTTCATTTTTGTTGCTCCTGGATGGAAATAGCAGCAGAGATAAAAGTGCCCTGTTGAACAGCCTGTTATGGGGGCTGTCCTGTGCCCAAATTAACACCTTCCCATTTTCCTGCCCACGCCTCCCTTGCAGAAGCAGTGACGTGTACAAGCTGCTAAACCGCGTCCAAGTGACGTTCCTGTTTGGAAGGGGAAACAGCTACCCCCCTGCGCAGGTCGAAAAGATGAAGCCTTTTTTTCAAGACCTAAAAGATGGCCTCAGACCTGTCCCGGTGGAGAGACTCACAATGACGGACCAGGAGTAATTCTACACGTGCCACTCTCGCGCGATGTCCTTTCTCGTTTGCGTGTATATGCAATGAATGGCGCACTTCTGCGTCGTATTTATATATTCGCCCGTGCAAAAAACGACCAACGATTTTCCCGCCCGCTTCTCTCTTGCAGCGTCCCCGAGGACTTCTTCGCAGGAGGACTCAGGTGCGAACGGACAGAAAAATACGCGCCCCATAAGGCCAACGAAGCCGAAAAGGTAAAGCAAAAGGAAAAGCAAAAGGACAAGGAAAAGGCCAAGTGGTATTTATTCTGGAAGGAACACGACAACTCAAAGGATAATAAGACAACCGGATCTGAATCAGACATGTCCATTCCCGTTGGAGAAATCTTCTTTTTTAAAAGCGAGTACACCTGCAGAGTGGCTTTCCTCTACCCAAAAAAAACGAACCACAATGAAAAGGACATGCCACAAAATTTTATACAAATAAATAAAATTATAATAAAGCCCATTTGAGGGAACCCCAGAGGGCATAAAGTTCGTTTGTCTGATATGTGTAGACGTGGGGGGGAGGGGAGCATTGTCTTCCCACCGATATGGCAGTAAAGCTGCACATCGCTAGGGTTTTTTTTTTTCATCTTTTTTTTTCATTTTTTTTTTTTTTTTTTTTTTTTTTTTTTTTTCCCTCTCCTCTCTTCGCCCCTTTTTCCACATGTTTTTTTTTTTTTTTTTTTTTTTTTTTTTTTTTTTTTTTTTTTTTTTTTTTTTGTTTGACCCACTGCCTACGTCACCATTTCACCAATGTGTTTGTTTTTTAACTTCATTCGCCGCGCAGCTGTGCGGCACTTGCAGCGGCACCTGTGTATCCATGTGCATCTACGTATGCTGATGTTCTTCGAACGTTTTACCAATTTTTTTTGTTCAGTTTTTTTTTAAAGACCCACGAATGCGTGGTTTTCGAAATAGTCACTGTTCAGAAGCGCGCAGTGAGTAGCGGCCTTCTGAAAAGTAGAAACCCACGCCTATTCTCCCCATATCGGGATGGTACTCATAGTGAGGTGAATTGATACGCAACTGGGGAGTTTAGTGGCGCCTGCCGAACTTGCGTATGAAGCAGCCAATCGCGTCGTCCAACTTGGCCACGAAGCTTTGCAGCTCCTCCCGCTCAATTCCAATGACGCAGGAGAAAGCGATGTAGGAAAAGGGATACAAATCGTAGCTGCACCCAAAGTACTCAAATGTGTGGTTCCCAATGGTTAGGGGTTTCTTCTTATGAATATCTGCGTGATTTACATGTTCCTTTTTTACCAGATGTGTTTGGGACCCCTCTTCCTTTACACCCCCCTCATTGCGGTTGTCTGAAGAATGGATCGGACGTGCATCTTCACTCTTTCCACGATTAGGGGAAAACGCCCCATCGATATGTGCACCCTGCTCAGTAGTGTCAACTCCAGGGGGACCTACTTCCCCCTGGTGAATGGGAAAAGAAACTTCTACATCAGTCTGCCGTTGGTGATCCCCCGTGTCTGTTTCCCCAGCTCCATTTCGTATCAAGAGCGGGGAGCATATAACCCTATGCCCCGTTACATTTCTGTAAAAAAGTAAAGAACCCAGTAGGGTAATACTCTGAGGGGTTACCACATGACAAATTTTGTAAAGCTCGTTTAAATTAATCGCCATGGATATTTTATTCTTGCTAGCTTTGATTAAACTTAAGTTATATTTTGAGCACAGAGTATAAACCTTTTCCTGCAACCAGACAAAATTTTCCTCCCTTTCTTTTCTTAGGTTTAGAATTTTTTTTTTTCCTAATTCTAGTAATGTGATGAAGAGGTCTAAATATGCATGCACGGGGGTTCTACCAGGGTAGTGTTTTTTCAATTCTTTCATCTTTTTCTTATCGGAGCTGAATACGATCCCGCCGTTAACAGGGACAAGGAAATTCTTATCACAACTCTGAACCACAAAGTCCACTCGACCTTTCGATTCAAAACACTTTTGTATTTCCTTACACAAATAAGTGCATTGTAATCCAAAGGCATTATTAATTATGTGTGGAACATTATACCTCTTGCAAATATGAGCAATTTTTACCACGTCATCTGAATTCCTTGGGGCATAACTAGATGTGACGGACATGACACAACAGATTTTTTCACCATATGTTTGTATCAATTTTTCTATTTCGTTCAGGTTTGTAAATAATTCTTCATCCTTGTAAACCATGTCCACTACTAAATATTTCAAGGCACAAAAATCGATGCATTTGTAGCAGGTCTTATGATCTATTCTAGAAATTATTACATACTCACCTTTTTCTCTTTCCTTTTTTGTGTACAGCAAGCAGGTACTTAAGCACATCCCTGTAGCGTATGGCAATATATACACGTCTTCACAACCTTTTATTCCAAAGCTTTTGATAAGATCTTTTACAAAGCTCGTGGTCGCCTTGGCCAGGATACTGTTCCCTGCGCTCTTGGGTTGCACGTCGTCCAGATTCCCGGACCTGCGTAAGGGGAATAATTTAAGTGAGCAAGTCTCTTCAATGTTCACATACACGCATAGATGCGCACACACACATATGAAGGCGTGTGTGTGTGTGTGTGGGGGGGAGGAACAGCTGCTCACCTGCCGATGCCGTGCCCAAATCCGATATACTTGTTCCGCACGAGCGCGCTATATATGCGATTCTCCCTCTCCCCGATTTTGACATTCTTCTCGCTGTTGCATCTGAGGAAGGAAATAGGGCCAAAATGAGTTGTATATGTCCTCGTCTCTACAACATCGCATCACGAAGCAAATGATCTTTTTTTTACGCACAAATTTTGGGAAGATATCTGGTGCAAGATGTTCATGATGGTTATTTCGTTTAGGCCCTCATTAGGGACACGGCCGTAGTTTAGGATGCTGCGAAGCGGAGGCGGAAAGTGTTGTATGACGCAAACATGGGACACCATTATTTCCTTGGATGGCACACAAGTGCATGTATTTATGAGAATGCTCATTGTGAGTTGCTTTTTTTTTTTCTTTTTTTACTTCCATAAGGTATTTTCCTTCCGGTTAAGGGTCTATTATTGGGGAGGTAGACAAAAAAGAAAAAAAAAAAAAAAAAATGACAAATGACAACTGGTAGCAGCATAATGCGCGGTGAGAGACACACACCAATGTTACTCACGTTACACACTTCGCACGTATGATACAAACAAAAGTACCTGCTTAGATATTAGGGAATACCTATTGGTGCATATGTCCCCTTGGATGGCCTTGCCATTGCGCACGTCCACACCTGGTGTGTTCATCTTGCTCTTCTAATGGAAACTCTCAAGAGAGGATAATTCAATATAGAACAGAAAGAGGGGGACAATAAAGTCCAGTTGTTTTCCATTACATACGTGTATTCACCTGAGCATCTCGGTACGATGCTCCCAAATGGTTAACTTAAAAAAAAAAAAAAAAGACGGAATGGACTTTGAAGCGGATATATATTTACTCTTTTTTTTTTTTTTCTTTTATCGTATGTTGTTCATTACGCTTTTACAACTCCTCTGCTAGAGATGCACGAGCGAAACAACTGTTGTTACGTCAATGCAGGATTGTCGCGGGTTCACAGTTATACCTGCACTATAACTCTACTGCCCACTACAAATGAGTGCATACAACACACAACATACACCATACAACATTGTTCTTTGTTCACCAGGTGAAAGGAAGAAGCGAACAAAATCGTTCGAATTGCTTTCAGCAGGTTGTTCAGTCAACTACACTTATGAAGGGACCCTAACACAGGACTCCATCTTGCTACTCTACTGGTGTACAAGAATTCATGTAACAGTGCTTCCCCTTTTTCTTAAAAAACTTTTTTACATGAACGTTCAGGTAACTTTTCGCAAATTTGCAAAAAAAAAAAAAAAAAAAAAAAAAAAAAAAAAAA
>NW_012192599.1:140792-141663 GCF_000956335.1 Plasmodium fragile | reverse complement strand
TAATTATAACGGATGATAAAAATAAAAAAAAAAAGAAATTAAAAGGATCGTAACCAAAATGGGGGGAAGTAAAATGTACAACAAGAAAAAAAAAAAAAAAAAAAAAAAACAAAAGTTTAAGGGAAAAAAAAAAAAAAAAAAAAAAAAAGAGAAACTAAAATGCAGCCATTTGAAAACTTGAAAAGGAGTCAAGAAGGAACATATCACATATAGAATAAACACACATTCAAAATGGAATGAAAAAAAAAGGCCAAATCATTTGCGAACAACTATGCAACGGCCGTCGCAAAAGGACGGGACACGGGCGG
The DNA here is from genome assembly GCF_000956335.1 of Plasmodium fragile. Lineage (NCBI taxonomy): Eukaryota > Apicomplexa > Aconoidasida > Haemosporida > Plasmodiidae > Plasmodium > Plasmodium fragile. The sequence goes on along the minus strand of NW_012192599.1, from coordinate 141,355 downwards.
AGGGGGGAGCAGCCGGCCGCATGGGCAGGAAGTACGGGACGTGTATACGTACGCATGTATATTTTTAAAGGAAGTATACAAAATCGGCATCCGAAGGGGTACACATTGTGCGGGCTGGCTACACGTTTGTGAAAGTGTGTATATAAGTATGTATGTGAGTATCTATGTATGTACGTTTTTTTTATGCGCGCAGAAGGGGTGCATGTTCTGCATGGGTGTGTAAATTATATAATGCATTTGTGTATATGTATTTGCGTATGCTCATATGCGAACGCGCACGCGGATGTTTCCCCCCTTACAAATGCCTACACAACACGAAAAAAAAAATCCACCTCCCATGCATCAAATTACTGTAAAAATAAACGCGCAAAAAAAGTTAAAGAGGAAAACAGAATTTTTCAAATAGGAAACAACTGCTATCGAAAGTCAGCAGCCAATTTTTTTTTTTTTTCCAACTGGTCATTTGTGAATAAGCGTAATGGTACAAAAATGGGCAGGAAAAAAAAAAAAATAATAATAATAACAAATAGCAATAGTAGTTATAGCTAGCTATTTCCTGTTCA
>NW_012192599.1:138275-140692 GCF_000956335.1 Plasmodium fragile | reverse complement strand
AAAAAAAATAGCTAGCCAATACACGTGCATATTCTGCAGTCTGAGCAATCCCCTTTACAACTTGGAACAAAAACAACAGCAAAAAAAAAAAAAAAAAAAAAAAACATCTCTATTTTCTATACAGCAATAATACTGTAATTAAAGAATAAGAATGGGAACGAAAAAGGAAAGGAAAATTCTTAATATGTTACATAAAAACTATGGAGTCACACGTATGCACTTATGGTATGATTTAAAAAATAAAAAAATAGGGAGTAAAAAAATTACTAAAAAAATTAAAACAAAACCATAACTGCAATAGGAAAACCATAGGATAAACTTCGGTCAAAAAAAAAAAAAAAGAAAAAAGAAAAAAAGGCGCAAAAGGGACACAACGGTGTGTTTTCCTCATGTACACGCTCTGTACACTTTATGCGTTCCGCGCCTTGTCATTTCGTACACATTCATCCGAGAACGTGTTCTGTAGATGTGGAGTGGCTTTTGTGCGGACGGTTCTCTCTTCAAAATTCTCATTAAAAGGAGAGAGAGAGAGAGAAAAAAAAAAAAAATGACAAAGTGTTAAAAAAATAAAGATGGCAACAGTAGCCATAGCATCCATAGCAGCAATGGAAGCGATGTTAATAGTGCTCAAGGGATGGGTCATACGGTGTAAACGCACACCGCGCGCACGGTTGGCGAAGCTCCTATGGGACAAATAGACGGTGCACATATTACAATTACATACACTTGCAACATGTTAGTGGTTATGCATTCCTGTCGTCTGATCCGAGGGATGGGTCCAAACATGTCTAATGCCACAATGTCTTCCGTCGAAGTATCCCTGGGCGTATTTTTGCCAAGGGTTCAAAAGGGCTGCCATTTGCTAGACTTGACGATAGAGAACGCATGTGTGATGTTTCGTTCATCTACCCATGCACAAATCCACCCATCCATCCAATACCTCTTCTCCTCCATTCTTTGCCCCACCTCGCGTGCCGCACAAATCACACATTTTGCAACGAGTTGCAACTCTTCGGCACCGAGGTGCTCAAAACAACGCCGCTGCTCTCGGGGGGAAGGGACGCCATGGGCTTAATAGACGTACATGTGGCCGCTGATGGGTTACATGTGCTGTTAAAAAAATAATAAAAGAGCTCATGCTCAGCTATCAACTTTTGACATGACGGTTCGGATAAAAACTTCAATGACTTAAAAATACAAGAAGAATACTGATTCAGTTGTGAAATAAAAAAGCAAGCGTTTCTCTCATCATTTCCATCACCCACTGAGTAAATGAAACATATAACTGAGTTGTTGCACAGGTAGGGGGCTAAAATTTCATTAATGATTTGATGAAATATAACTTTCTTCCAATCCTTAGGATCAATTAAAGAATTAATTAATCTGTCCCTTGCGGATATAATTCTTATATTGTTGAGAATAATGTATGACCATACTAATGGAATAAACTTACGCGCTGAGTTAATTAACCACTCTAAGCTTGCATTAGTGACTATGACCAATTTTCCTTGTGTCAAACATAGACTCAACGTTTTAATTACAACTTCACTTAACTTAAAAAAGAATTGTCTTACGGATGCTGGGATGTTGTCATTCAACCCTAGCTTCATCTTTACAGTTATCCAGCTAGTTGGCAATATGGTATCATCATAATCAAAAACGATTAACTTCTTGTATATGTACGGTTTGTTATGTGCTCTGTTTTCTACTCGCATTATTTGGGCGTTGCTCGATCTGGTAATATGTTGTTCGCAACAGTTTACGCCTGCTGTGTATACGTGACTGTTTTCATTGTGTGCATTTCTCATTTCATTTATCTGCAAATTGCCCAAGTAGTTGTCGTAATTGATTTGGCCTCCCCCGATTTGAAAGTTTCTCATGTTCTCCATTTCGGTCCCTTTTTGTCGTCTCTTTCAAAAAAAAATTTTGTTCACTCGGAAAGGTGCGCGTATGTGCGTGTGCTGGCGCCTTTGTAAAGGAAAGCGTGCGCAGGGTCGGCTTGCACGTATTGGCATATGCCTCGTTTTTGCAAAAACGATACCTCTTTCACTCAAGTGTGGAGGGAGGCAAAGGGGGAAGAGGCTCCTTCAAAAGTGCACCCTGGCCAACTTTTTAATTTTTTTTTTATTTTTTTATTGTTATTTATTTATTCTTTTTCCCCTTCCCCCTTATCATGTAGATACAAATACATATAAAATTGTGCAGCCTTATTTTATAGGACTGGTTGCACATACTTCGCTTCTGGCCCTGATGCCAGGACTTTTCGAATTTTCTTTTGTTCTGTTGCTTCAATTTGTGCTGGCTCAGCTTTGTTCTTACGAAGTGTGCGCAACAGGCGCAAACTGTGCTTATGTTACAAAAAAGATTTTAAAAAAATTGGCAAAAAAAAAAAAAAAAAAAAAAAAAAAAAAAAAAAA
>NW_012192599.1:124509-134774 GCF_000956335.1 Plasmodium fragile | reverse complement strand
TTTTTTTTTTTTTTTTTTTTTTTTTTTTTTTTTTTTGTTCATACGTTTCTGCAAATTTGTACACACACGTGGCTGCGCATGAACGTAACAATTTGCAGGCACATGGGCAGACGTGCCTACCGACTAAGGCGAAAGTGCTAACATATAAGAGAACGAACAAATGAACAAATATGCTCACTACATCCTCGTGTTTGTAATGTTCATACAACGGTTGAGGCTGCCCAAAACTGCTCCCCCCCGGCGCGCATAAAGAGGGAGCGCAACGTACTTATACATACATACACACACACACAAAGTTCTGAGGAACGTATAAAAAGTCTGTTGCAAACCATGTCAAGTTAAAAAAGGAAAAATGTAGTGAAGAGGAGGAAGCTATACCACGAAATATCACTTAAGTGCCACAACATTAACCAGTTGTATGCAAATATGTTCGTCTGTCAATTCTTGATGCAACACTTCGTCAACAGCGCGCCATGAACAACACACACTTTTTCCTTATATACATACGAACAGCACTGAACGATGCGCTTCCTGCGATGTGTAGGACGTGGTACTTTCGCTATTTGCCAAAATTTTAACCTGGTGAATTCCATAACTTGCTCATTTGGCGCTTTGAATGTTGCAATTAATTGTTGGCGCGGGATGAAGTGAAAAGACGTGCAAATGCACGAACGGTTTGGAAAAAATGCTGAGCATAACCAAAGCATAAAATAAAAGCTAAAAAGAGAATCCAAATTGACAAGGGCAAAAATGCTTACATCATTTTTCATACCTTTCTAAATTCCATTTTGTGCCAGTTTCTCAATTTGTAAGACAAAAAATGTGGTACATCATCGAGGGGTGGAAAAAAAAAAAAACTTGTTGAGTACATCCTTTTTTTGTTTTTTTTTTTTTTGGCCTGAATGGATTACGGATGTACCATTTCCCTTGACAAATATTTACATAAACAAGGAGAATCAACAATAAGGGGGAAAAATAAAAATGGAAATGAAACACCAACTTAAAATTTCACCGTTACACCCAACACAGGTGCAACGGTTTGCTCATACGCTCGAAGGGCCTTCGCATAAACGCGGCGCCAAACCGTGAGCCAATGTGCATGCATAAGATATATATGCATGACGCCATTCTTAACTATTGACAGTTCATCGATGTTCTAATTATAACGGATGATAAAAAAAAAAAAAAAAAGGCATCAACTTTTTAAACGCATTTCGAGCATGTGTATGTTGGAAGAATCAAAAAGGGCATTTCTTCCTTTTTTTGACTTTTACTTTTGTAAGTCCCCTGCACGGGATACTACATCCTGGCCGTAGCGTGTGTTAAGAGGTGAGAAGCAAAGGAAAGCGATGAGAAAGCCGAAGGGCACAACGAATTTGTGAGCAAATGGGTTGACCAACGGGCTATGCAGCGAAGGGTGCGGTGATGGGAGTGACGTACGAAGCTTCTAACGAAGCAACGAACGGGCCAAGAGAGGAGATAAGAAACGATGCCGTTTCGAAACTGCCGTATGCCCGTCGCGCGAATCTTACGTCTCCCGTTTTCATCGCATAAAAGCAGCCAAGCAACGCAGTTTCTGTTTCCCCCAATTGTTGTACGTTCGTAAGGAGACTCGACAAGGTGCGACCAAAAGGCAACCGAAGTGAGCCACCCAAGTTAAATGCAACGCGGCTTGAATGTATATAAATTCGTTTATGGTTGCATGTGTATGTTGGAAGAATCAAAAAGGGCATTTCTTCCTTTTTTTGACTTTTACTTTTGTAAGTCCCCTGCACGGGATACTACATCCTGGCCGTAGCGTGTGTTAAGAGGTGAGAAGCAAAGGAAAGCGATGAGAAAGCCGAAGGGCACAACGAATTTGTGAGCAAATGGGTTGACCAACGGGCTATGCAGCGAAGGGTGCGGTGATGGGAGTGACGTACGAAGCTTCTAACGAAGCAACGAACGGGCCAAGAGAGGAGATAAGAAACGATGCCGTTTCGAAACTGCCGTATGCCCGTCGCGCGAATCTTACGTCTCCCGTTTTCATCGCATAAAAGCAGCCAAGCAACGCAGTTTCTGTTTCCCCCAATTGTTGTACGTTCGTAAGGAGACTCGACAAGGTGCGACCAAAAGGCAACCGAAGTGAGCCACCCAAGTTAAATGCAACGCGGCTTGAATGTATATAAATTCGTTTATGGTTTCTTTGCCTACCTGCTTATTTTTGCTTCCATGGTGAGGAATGGACAAATGTGCGCTAAGAAGCTTGCCTACGGCCATGCGAACAGCTGCGCGTGACGGACGGGCCTTTACTCATATTCCTCAAGAGGGAGAGGTGTGCTCAGGAAAGCCCCATCGGAGCTGCGGCTGCAAATTTTCTCAGACACACGCGTCTTCGTAAATGTGCTTACATATGTACCACACCACCTTTGCGCGCTTCGCAAGGAGTACGTTGGTACATGCTCCCGTAATCACACTCAATTAGGCGTACGACTGAAGAGCCACCTCCACCGCCCACACACCGCACACGCATGCAAACATGTTAAGGCAAGTGCAATTGCTCATCCTGTTGATCGTTGCCTCGAAGAAGGCCACCGTACTAGTGAACTCAAGGAGGATAAGTCACCTGCATTCCAAACTGAACGAAAGTATTCACCACTTCAACAAATGTCATTCGCCCAATGTATGGCACCACAGAAGAAACAAACCACATCATGCGTACATAAAGCCACCCCTCTTTCACATACATCAGAGAAAAATAAATTACCTTAAAAATGGCAATAGCATATATTCCAAATACTACAATAACGAGCCTGTTTATAACACATACAATCCAATTTTAAATTATGAAATACTCGATTTGGTGAAGGTGTTTGGGAGGTTAGCTGAGCATGGAAAGTATGAGTCGCTCAACATTGCCGTTGACGTAGACATAAACGAGCAGGAAACACTGAATGACCCAGATGGGAAAAATGGTCAGGCAAAAAGGAATAACTCGTGGACACATAAATTTGTATCCATTTTTAAATTTAAAAATTTTTATGAACATGACAAAAGAGCATACTGGTATAGACATTTCGCACAGAAGGGGAAAATGAATTTCGAAGATTTTAAAAAATACTTATTACTACTAAAATTTAAATGGCCAAAAGATTCCCTCTTCCCAACATATAATATGTTCCTCTTCGAAAAAGGGTTAAGTAAAAATGTGGACTCCCCACTGATACGAAGCAAAGTGGAAAATTACATACAGCGGCAAGAAATTAACGAAAATTTACTGAAGTCTTGTTTTTTCTGCTTTTCGGAAGGAAAGGAATATATCACTGCTCAGGATATTTTAAATACCTTTGTTGGGTGGAAAAGGAAAGGGGATAAAAATGACAGGAAAGATAGGCATACCAATTTCTTTTCCTTTTTTAAGAAAGCCAAACCAGAGGAGGACTCCATTGACTGGTACACCTTCAAAAATAAAATCGACGCATGCACAATTAGGATGCACGAGGCGAAGACGTAAACTTACCCCCTCGTGTCCCCAAAGGGAGTGACAAACCTGGGTGATGAACTACATTTTTTTTTTATGGCGGAAGGGTGCGAAGTGCACACCTGTGCTATAAACGAGGCATGGTCTATCTGTTCCATGTTATGTTGCTTCCCTTATTGGTGGAGATTACTTCGAACTGGGGGAAGAAAAGCAAATTTCACGGCGAAGTAGCCCTTCCCCTGTTTGTATAAAAACATGCATTGTACATATTGATCAAATTTCTTCACCAAAGGGGGTAATGTTGCCCGTCTTACGCTACTCGTCTGCTCACCTTTTTTTTTTTTTGCATCCCATTTAATGCCCCACACCCAGATGTGTCAATTTTTTCGTAATTTTTTTTGTACACCCCCGTTGTGGAACCTTGGCGCAATTTGACCTGCACTTGATCATCAAGCCGTTGCCACGTAAATGGACAATTAAAATAAAAAATGTCATCCTAGCGAAGGTGTCGTGGCGGCCCCAACGTGGTATCCCCTCACATCGCCATAAGAAAGGCTTAAAATGGAGGGGGAATTGGGAAGAACAAAACGTTAATCTGTCTAATGGCGAATGCGTACGGGGGGATTGATTCTTCCTGACCAAATTAACATTTTAAAAAAAAAAATTAACATCATTTTTAATGCTACATTGGCATGCTCTACGCACTACGGAGAGTGGCTGTTAAGAACAGCAGAACTGCAGAGTTATAAGAGGATGTGCATTCAAAAAAAAAGGGAAAAACAAGGGGGGGAAACGCGGCTACGTGTGTAATTGTGGCGAGGGGAAACGCATATAATGTTTTAAAAACAAGAAACGCCACATTTACAACGCACGGGAAATGAAACAATGGACATGGTTGACGCGCGTGGATAAAAATGGGATAAAAAAAAAAAAAAAAAAGAAAAAGAAAATGAGAAGATGGAGAAGGACGCAGAGCACGAAGACAAAGACGCCATTAAAACGGTGCACAGGGCAGAATTACGAAACAGAGGGTAGCACGGAACGTGCATGTATACGAATGTGTACACATGTGCACTCGTCTGCAAATCATTAAAACATGTGGCATCCCCCAGTCGCAGAGATTCTTGGGGGAGAAATATTCAAAACGGCTTCTTCAGTGACAAGGGGAAGAGAGGCAAACAAAAAGGCACTGGTGGGCATTATAAATGGGCTCAAGTTGGTGTCACTGCGGTACCTCCTAGCGTGCATTTCTGGCATGCTCCGCAAAGAAGGGCGGAAAAATTAAACAAGCACAGGCGCACGCGTGCGTTCACATAACGCTCACATAACGCTGACGCAGGCGTGCAGGTGCCTGCGCACCCGCTCAGAAGCGCCGGTTCTCCAGCCTCTTCTGGTTATTCTTGTACGACGGGGTGTACTGGAAGTTCTTCTTCGTGAGGCGAAGAATTGACGAGCCAAACATATATATGGACCCAAAGTTCTCCAGCCACACGGTTTTGTATAACGAGTGAGACCCCACCTTGGTGTTAATAACAACTTCTGTCCACACAGAGGTTTTAAAATCGTAAAAAAACAAATCGTTCCTTGGTAAAGAGGAACTCTTGCATTCTCCACCAATTACAAACATATAATCATTAACAATAACACACCCATGTCGGTACCTCTTCTCGGGTATACTTCCTTTGGCCATAATTTCAAAGCATTTATTCGACTCAATATTGTACAGGAATAAATTGTCACAAAATGTTAAATTTATTTTGTTACTATTAAAGCTATAATAACTGATGCCGCCAAATATGTATAGGTTGTTTTTATAATACGTGCAAGAATGTCCTGCTCTTTTTCCAAGCCAGGGGATGCTTCGTATCTTGACTCCGTTCGATATAAGGTCACATATATATTTGCACTTCTTCCCCTGCACACAGTCTTTACAGGGTGGGTCATTACGCTCATGGTATATGTTGGTGCGTGTGTGTTGGGGGCTTTCCACGGGCTTCATTTCACTGTGCACACCTTCCCACTCTGCATTCTTTTTAGCTTTTCCATCAGTTGCTTCTTCTTCACGAATGTCAAAAATGAGGCTGTACAAATCTGAACAAGTGTCATCCACCTGCTCCTCTTTGTTTGCAACGCCCCTTCGGTCCCCACTCATCAGATTCCTCTCCCAAGGTTCCCCCTTCGCATGGCTAAACGAATCGCTATGCCTGTCCGCTGTGGACGTAGCAACGGTAGCTATGCTATCCACCGTACCTCCATTTCTGCGCAGGCTGTCCCTCAGATTTACTGCCCCCCCGTCCATCTGAACCTTACTCGACTGCGTCCTGTTATCATTGGTAAACGCATCATTCGAGGTCAGTAAAAAAGAATTGTCATTAAAACATTCTTCTGCGCTTCTAGTATCGTTTTGTATGCCAGAAGGAGGGGAGGACGTATCACCCTGTTTAAAATAAAGAATGTTGCTGTTATCCTTTCTGTTTGTGGTAGACTCTTGTAAGTGAGTACGTAAAAGGGAATTGTCTTGGGATGTCTCCTCCTGGTTTGTCCTCTCCTCAGAGGTACACCCACCCCCCTTGTCACTCCTGTACTGGTATAACTCCATCCACCGGTTTCGGTAAAAATCGTAGACATACAAATCGTTGTAAATAATGTCCACATATTCATGGCCCTTTTTGACGGTGCTTCCTTTACCCCCAAAGAGGTAAATCAGGGAATAGCAGCTCTCGTTGACGCTACAAATGGAGAAGAAATCTCGAGCCTTTATCAATCTCTTCATATTTTTAAAAACATTTTTCTCTTCATTTGGAAAAAGGTCGGAAAATTCACACAATTCGGAAAATTCTGAAAATTCGGAAATTCCACTGACGTACTCGTCGAAGTGGCTACCTTGGATGTCCTCATCGCCGCTTTCACGTTGGCTATCGTGCATGTGACCGCTCTCCACGGCACCCACTTCGTTACTACACATTGTTTGCTCCATACGTGGAAGGGTAGGATTGGAACCCTTCAGCCCGCTTGGCGTTTCCTGCAGGGGAGACGATCCACCACGCTTCACGTCCCAACTGGAGGGCTGCCTTACATGGCGAATCTCATCCTCATCGCTATTGCCGTGCTCCTTGCGGTCCGTCTCACCCCCTCTCAACATCCGCAACAGCTGCGCAAAATCGGCGAACTTACTCTGAGCGGATTCTACCACAACGGTCCCAAAGAGAGTATTCATATTTAGCATATTGACTTTACAAAAATTCATAAAATGACAATTACTACTAATTATAAAAATACAATTATTCAGATAAACCACATCTGTGTAGTTCATAAAGGAAATGTTGCTGAGGTGACTAAAGCTTCCTTCAATACTTTGTTTCGGTCTGTTCACATAAGAATTGGTTAACTCCAAGTTTCCATTTTTATTCACAGACATTTCTTCACATATGTTTAAAAATATATACCACACATTATTATATGGGGTGTATAAATATATACATTTTTTTATTTTGTCAAATATGTATATATTATCATTGAGGACACAGACTCCATCGCATCTGTTCTTATACACCTTTGTGTCGAAACCAATGTTGTGAACATTAAATTCGTAAATATGATTTTTCTGCCCTTGGTCTTCTTCCCTGCTGGCGATATTCTTCACTTGATCAATCCGATCGCTCTGCGATCTTGGCATACTCATCGAGCCAGTAGCGCCAACTGTTCCCATCCCTGACCTACCGACTCGCCCAAACCTTCTCACCACAGCGGGGCGTTCCTCCCTGCTCTGTGTCCTACGACCCGTATGCACATCATTATCACCCAACATCAACGTCCGCGAGGACGACTTGGACGAGCAGCTATGGTTGCTGTACCCATTACTTATGTCGACAAAGTTGCTAATCAAATTCTCATTCTCAATGTTATTGTAATTGTACGCATTTATGTTTCGATTGTATATGCTCTTGCTCTTATTATAAAGGTAGTTAATAATATTCATGGCTTACATCTTTTGGTCACTAATTGGAGGGTTCTCTAGTGGGGGCAGGGGGAGGGCAGAGTTTTTTTTTTTTTGAAAATTCTGGACAGGCGCATGCGGCGCAGACCTGTTCTTCGGGGCATCATAAATACATACACGTGAATATATGTCCCCCTCCTTTCCCTTTTAAGAATTTTTTTTTTTTCCGACTTTTTTCAAAAATGAGTTCTTCGTGCATGTGTTTAGGGGTTCGCCCTGGTACAATTCATATGTGTTAGGGGGGGATATGTGACCTTCGGGAAGCATCTCCCTAATCGTTGGGTCCCTCCTTGTAGGACGTTGGTTATTCACCTGGCGGAAGGCAATTAAAATGGGCAGCAAACAGAGCTCGCAATATCTGCTGCGAACACGTATACCGCTGGGGCATCCAAATACAAGGGGTTACCAGCAAAGCTTCACCACGATAAAAAAAAAAAAACGGAAAATGAAATAAAGTAAAACGAAACAAAGCAAAATGAAGGGAATGACCAAACGTAAGCGGCTCGGTTGTCCCCGCAATGCATTCACACCTGCGTTGAGGTATACACAAATTCTTTAAAATGTTTAATTTATACGCAAAAAAAAAAAAAAAAAAAAAGGAAAGAAAAATCTAGGAGACCGCCTGGGTCCAGCGACAAGCTGTTCTTATCAGATAACGATTAGCGTTACTCCGGATTCATCAATCCTGTTTCCAATGTGTTTTTTAAACGGCACGGTTTTTATATAGCGTCCCGCCTGTTCAATTGTCACGCATTATGTTGTTGCCATGTAAACCCTCGAGTTTTAATCCCATTTTTATGCATGAACGAAAGGGAAAATTTTAAAATGGGCGCGCCAAATTTAGGAGGCAAATTGGAGTAGCAATTTAAGGGAGGCCACATAAAATGACGCATAATGGAAACGCGTTGAGGCGACGAAGCCTTGGGGCTTTAAAAAAAGTGGATTACCCTAAACGCGGGGGAAATACATACTGCACTAATTCTTGCACGTGCATGTAAAATTAGGGGGCATAATATTTTTACGGCATGGCGAAAATTTCCTTCTCGTTCCACTACAACTCTGTATGTTCGTGAAAAAATTCAAACCGCGAAGCAGTGGAAAATTCCGCAACTAACCAGGCTACCAATTATGAGCTTTCATCATTTGAGAAGCTACCTGCTATGCAACTTATGTGAGTTCCAAATAGCGCGTATTTTTCCCCCCTTCGACAATTTTTATGCCAATGTGCCATGTGTACGTGAGATGGACTGCTACTCATTTTACTCCACGCCAAATACATACGTGTCGCATATGCAGGTGGGGGTTGATGCCAGGATTGGTAATCCCCCCCCCCCCACGTGTTAACTGTCCCACCTTCGTGACGGCTAAATAAAACAACCATTTGGTACACCAATTTTGGGAAGTAAAATTTTTTTTAAGTGGCCTCACAGGTTGAAACCCCCAGTTGGTCTCGTTAACCTGGCCCCTTTTTTGTTTTTTTTTTTTTCCCCATTACCCATGCAGAATATGTCTGCAGTCCGCCATGGGTAAACGAACAAGGGATCATATCTTCCCGTCCGACCTGCATGATCAGTTAAAAGCAACCCCTGCCTTGGTGAAAACTCGCGTAAAGCATTTTTACATGGACGAATTGGGTATACCAAGAGGGGAACGCATACAGCCGTTTTCTCTCAAATGGAAAAGGTTACAAAAATGCGAATGTATAAAGGGGAAGCGCTACGCAATTGTGTGTGTACATGCTGCCCTTCCCTACCAGACAAAGGATGCTAACCGAATATGTGTCAACTTTGCTACCCTTCCTTCGTTCCTTCTTCCCTTTTCTAATCCTTACGCGTGAGAGATTGTTAGAAGTTTGTGGCCAAACCATAGGCGAGTTAGCCAAATATGTACCACTTGGCTGAAACGCAACACATGTTAAGATTGGGCTGCTCAACTTAATGTGAATTTCGCTCCCATTCCGCTCCGAACACATTCATATAGAAAAACCGAAACCTTATGGAGTCTTACAAAACAGCGTATTGGTATAATAAAAAAAGTTATAAATAACTCCCATCGCTAATTAGGCGCATTTATAAAAGGGTGAAAAAAAAAAAAAAAATTCGCACAGGTTGTATTGCAAAATACACAAAACTGTTTCACCGTGTTGCCATCCGTACGATAGCATATATTTACATCGTGCTGAAGGTAGAATCAACGCAGAGAATTAATTTTTTTTTTCCCTGCGAGCAACATACTAATTGTGCGAGCCGCTGGTGTTGTTGGCGAAATAATGTTCTTTTTCTTTTTTCAAATTGTTAAATAAACAATTTGGGGGAGGAGCCAAATCGCGCTAGCAAAAATTGCACAACAGATTTGCATCGCGCGGATAGGCAACAGTATACAAAATATACATGTATACATTTAGGGGCGTTCACATGCGCGCATGTACAAGTACGCACATACGTAATTATTATTTATATATGCCGATCTGGCAGGGGTGCCTTCATGCGCAGGAGTATTCGAGATATACAACAATGTAGCTATCCCGCATGACATATGAACAAGCCAAGTGGCTCGCCTGCAGAGAAATATATGTACCTGAACAAAATAAATGTAGTTGTACATATATATATGCAATTATATGTGACAACTTAAATGGCAAAAATGCGATTGCACAGAATTATTCTGTTGAACAACTATAACCAAATTTGTTGCGCTCATATAAAAATTTATTTTCTACCTCTGTCGCATGTCAAATGAAAAAAAAAAAAAAAAAAAAAAAAAAAAAACAAAAATGATGCAATTCTGCATGAATAAATCCCCTCCCCT